>NW_011152745.1:4283-4805 GCF_000146605.3 Meleagris gallopavo | reverse complement strand
TGCAGGCCTCCCATCTAAGCCCCGCCCCCCAAACACAAATCCCCGCCCCTTTTGGGCTCGCCACTCGTTTAAGCCCCACCCCTTTGCCTTTAAGCCCCGCCCCCTTAGGCTCAGGCTCTGCACCTTCCTCAAAGCCCCGTCTCTCCCTGAAGCCCCGCCCCATTCCAACAAGCCCCGCCCTCCAGCTTGAAGCCCCGCCCCTTTTACCTCGTGGCTCCTGCTGTTCCTGCTCAAGCTCCGCCCCTTCCTGCTCAGGCTCCGCCCCCTGGCGTCGCCCTTTTTTTTTCTCCTTCTTCTTCTTGGCTACCTGGGGTGAGGGGAGTGGGGGAGAGCCGCTAATTACCTGTTAATTATCTGTCGGTAATTAATTATCTTTTGCTGGTTGGCTGTTAACGAACCTGGGGAGCTGAAGGCTCTTTTTCAGCGGGTTTGGGGGCATCGATTTGGGGCGCAGGGTGATCCTCAGCCAGCTCCTCAAAGAACTGCAGGAATGGGGGAGGGGGGGGTTAGAAATGGGGGGGG
>NW_011152745.1:1822-3891 GCF_000146605.3 Meleagris gallopavo | reverse complement strand
GGGATAAAAATGGGGGGGCAATATGGGGGGTGGGGGTGTAAAATATATGGGGCAGGAATTATTGATCTATGGGGCAGTGATCGCTGATCTATGGAGTGCCAATAAAAAATCTATAGGGCAGGGATGGGGGATCTATGGGGCAATGTGTGGGGCGGCGCTCACGGATTTCTTGGCCCTGCGGTCCTTTTTTCCCTTCTTCACGGGTTGCTCTATAGGTAAAAAAAAACAACCCGCCCATTGATCCGTGGGTCCCAGCCCCATAGATTCCCCCAGCCTCATACATCTCAGATCTCCAGCCCCACAGATCCCAGATCTCCAGCCCCATAGATTCCCCCAGTCCCACACATCCCAGCCCCACGCATCCCAGACCCCCAGCCCCAGATCCTACAGATTCAGCCCCATAGATCCCCCCAGCCCCACACATCCCAGACCTCCAGCCCCATAGATCCCAGACCCCTTGCCCCACAAATCCTCCAGCCCCACACATCCCAGCCCCATAGATCCCCACGGATCCTCCAGCCCCTCAGATCTCAGACCTCCAGCTTTACAGATTCTCCAACCCCACACGTCCTTCAGCCCCATAGATCCCGGCCCCATAAATCCTCCAGACCCACAGATCCCAGACCTCCAGCCCCACAGATCCCAGCCCCATAGATCCCAGACCCCTGCCCCACAAATCCACGGGTCCCAGCCCCACAGATCCCCCAGCCCCACAGATCCCAGCCCCACAGATCGCACCCCCCCGCTCACCCTTTCCTTCGCTCTCCCCCTTCCATTCCTCCTCCCGGACCGCCGCACTCTTCGCTCCTTTCGGCATGGCCGACTACTGCGCATGCGCAACCACCGAGACGTGACCAGAGAGCCCCCTCGCTTCCTGTCCTCGCCGGAAGTCCTCCGAGAACATCCCCTCATCTCATTGGCTGCTCCCGGCGGACTTCCGCCCCCATTGGCTCTCCAGGCTTTGTCCCGCCCCTTTCTGAGGTGATCTTTTCTCTCATTGGTTATCCGCGGCTCGATCCACCCCCTTCTGAGGTGATCTTTACTCCCATTGGCTCCTCCTCGTTCATCCCGCCGCTCTCTGCGGCGATCTCTTTTCCTGTTTTTTTTCTTCTTCGTCCCGCCCTCCCGTGAGGTATTTTCCACTCCCATTGGCTCCTTCGTGTTCATCCCGCCCCCCGATTGGCGATCTCCCCTCTTATTGCTTCTTCCTCTCTCGTCCCGGAAGGGCGGCCTGGGAAATCGCTCAACAGGAGCGGAAGAACCGGAAGCGTCGTACGGGGAAAAAAAAAAAAAAGAAGAAAAAAAAAAGGGGAATAAACCGGAAGTGACGTACGGAAGCGCTCTCACCGGAAGCGTGCGCACCGGAAGTACCGTCTGGAGGAGGACTCACCGTGAGCGCATGCTCCGAAAGTGATGCCTAGAAGCTCTCTCACCGGAAGTGACGTCAGAAGCGCTCTCACCGGAATCGCCCTTGCTGGAACTGCCGTCTAGGCGACTTCTCGCCCGAAGCGGAAAACCGAAAGCATTACGTAGAGGAGCCTTCGCCGGAAGAGAAAGAACCGGAAGTGCCATCTCAAAACGCCAACACCGGACGTGTAGGACTGTAAGTGCCGTCTCGAAACGGCCTCACCGGAAGCGAAGAACCGGAAGCGCGGTCCCCAAGCGCCCCTTCACCGGAAGTGCCTTCTAGTACCGCTGTGGACGGAAGTCAAAAACCGGAATTGAAAAACCAGAAGCGAAGAGGAACGAGAGAAGAACCGGGAGCGAAGAACCGGGAGCGAAGGACGTGAAGCGCGATCTCGAAGCGCCCCTTCACCGGAAGTGCCGTATGGAAGCGCTCTCGACAGCGCTGAAGAACCGGAAGTGAAAAACCAGAAGCGAAGAAGCAGCGAAGGACCGGAAGCGAAGGACCGGAAGCGCCTTCTCATCGGAATCGAAAAGCCGGAAGTGTCACCAGGCACGGGAGCTGCTCCGAAGAGCACCGACCGGAAGTGTCGCTCCGGAAGTGCTCGGAACGGAAGTACCGGACGGACCGCCGGGGCGGGGGAGCGGACCGGAAGCTCGTCAGG
>NW_011152745.1:0-623 GCF_000146605.3 Meleagris gallopavo | reverse complement strand
GGGACTAATTAGGGGGAGTGGGGTGGGTTGTTAATGAGGAGGGTGTCTTAATTAGTGGCGGGGCTCTAATTAGGAGGCGTGGGGGTAAGGTAATGAGGGTAGGGCCTAATTAGGGGGTGAGAAACTAATTAGTGGGGGTGGGGGCTTGGTAATGAGAAGGAAGTGTTAATTAGTGGGGGAGGGACTAATTAGGGGATGTGGGGGTTTGGTAATAAGAAAGGAATCTTAATTAATAGGGGGTCTAATTGGTGGCGGTTCGATAATGAGGAGGGAGCTTAATTAGCGGGGGGGTCTTAATTAAGGGGGGTGGAGGTTTGCTAATGAGGAGGGGGTCTAATTAAGGGGGGGGTAATTAGTGGAGAGTGGGGGGTTGTTAATGAGGAGGGGGTCTTAATGAGGGGGGAGCTAATTAACGGGGGTTGAGGATAGAGAATGAGGAAACGTTTTAATTAATGGGGGAGGGAACAATTAATGGGGAACGAGAGTTACATAATGAGCGGGAAATGTAATTAATGAATGAGGTCTAATTAAGTAGAGGTGGGGGTTCGATAATGAGCAGTGGGTCTTAATTAATAGGGGAGGCCATAATTAGAGGAGGTGGGGGCTGGGGGAGTTTCCTAATC
>NW_011152744.1:0-345 GCF_000146605.3 Meleagris gallopavo | reverse complement strand
CAGTGTCCCCCATGTCCCCAATATCCCCATTACCTCCAATGTCCCCAATGTCCCCAATGTCCCCAATATCCCCTTACCTCCAATGTCCCCAACGCCCCCCATGTCCCCAATATCCCCATTATCTCCAATGTCCCCAATGTCCCCCATGTCCCCAATATCCCCATTACCCCCATGTCCCCAATATCCCCATTATCTCCAATGTTCCCAATGTCCCCCATGTCCCCCATGTCCCCATTTCCTCCAATGTCCCCAACGCCCCCCATGTCCCCAATATCCCCATTACCTCCAATGTCCCCAATGTCCCCCACGTCCCCATTACCTCCAATGTCCCCAATGTCCCCCACG
>NW_011152743.1:0-381 GCF_000146605.3 Meleagris gallopavo | reverse complement strand
GTCGGTATGGGGTCGGTATGGGGTCCGTATGGGGTCGGTATGGGGTTGTGGGGTCTGTATGGGGTCAGTATGGGGTTATGGGCTCTGTATGGGGTTATGGGGATGGTGTGGAGTTATGGGGTTGGCATGGGGTTGTGAGGTTGGTATGGGGTCGGTATGGGGTTGGTATGGGGTTGTGGGCTCTGTATGGGGTTATAGGGTCAGTATGGGGTCAGTATGGGATTATGGGGTCAGTATGGGGTCGGTATGGGGTCCATATGGGGTTGGTATGGGGTTATGGGGTCTGTATGGGGTCGGTATGGAGTTATGGGGGCGGTAGGGGTCGGTATGGGGTTATGGGGTCCGTATGGGGTTATGGGGTTGGTATGGGGTTATGGGGTC
>NW_011152742.1:0-419 GCF_000146605.3 Meleagris gallopavo | reverse complement strand
CAGCTCCCCTCCCATCGCAGCTGGAAAGTTCTGCCGTCGCCTGCCATGACCTCACCGCACTTCCAGCGGAACTCTTTTATTTTTACTTTCCATTCCTGGCGGATGGCGAACCCCAGAGTAACTGAAATAACACCGGGGGGGGTGGGGGCAGCCCCAGGGAGGTGGAACGGCCCCACCTCACCTCAGCATTGTGCTTTTTGGAACGGCCCCCCAGCTGACAAACCCACAGCGTTGCCCCCACAGCCTGCAGGGAGGGGAGCTGACGCTGCCCGCTGATTGCAGTCAGTAATTCATTGGAGGAGGGATGTCAGAGGTCCCCGTTCCTTCTGTCCGCAGTGTGGCACAGCTCCTCCTTGCCTCAGTTTCCCCTTAGCGGGGCAGAGCACAGCCTTCCTCCCCAACAAAATGCCTTAAAACTT
>NW_011152741.1:0-803 GCF_000146605.3 Meleagris gallopavo | reverse complement strand
AAAACCAACCAAACAAAAAACAAACAAAGAAAAAACAGCTTTTTTATTCAGAATTCAATATACGAAATACTTGTGAGAGAAGCATGAATACTTTTGACCAGCACTGAAATCCAGTGAGATAGCACAATCCAGTACAAGATCCCAAGACAACTCAGTAACTTTACAGTGTTTAAATTTTAATTTTTTCTCATTCTGTCCTGTGTAGTTACTAGAGTGTTGCCACTTTTTTTCAGTGGCTGAAGATGCTCAACATCTTTAGAACAGCTTTCAGTTATTCAGAAAAAAAAGGGTTCAGTTTTAATGGAATGTAACAGCTACCAAATAACTAACGTGGACTTTCAGTTAAAGTAACTGGATTTTTTCATAATGGCAGTTCAGCCATTCCCTAAAATAGATGCAGGAAATAAAGTGTTTTTTATTGTGTACAGTGTGGATCTTTATCTCACCTCAACAATCAGCACTGCAATATTCAACTCAGCCAGGTTTACTTAGATGTGACCATCCAGAAACATATATATTAGTATTTTGTGAGAAAATTTCTGTCTCTCATTCCAGATCTCCTCCTTGCCTTCGTATTTCTATCCCTCACACAACACAAGTCTTCAAAACATGATATTCTGAAAGACATAAAATAAACTTGATGCCAGCTTCTCACAGTTTTATTCATCATTCCTTTTTATATCATCTTCACAAGACATCTCCAAATGTTATAATGTTAGATTTCTAACGATTCAAAGGAACATATTTTATTGTTCATCTTATAAAGGAAAATCTTAATTTTTTTTTTTAAATATATACATCTG
>NW_011152740.1:0-542 GCF_000146605.3 Meleagris gallopavo | reverse complement strand
ATTCTATGAAAAATTGAACTGGTTGTGCTATTGCACATTGATGGTGATTGTAAGTACCCCTGTGTGCCTCTGGCTTGAAAAATAAGGTTATTCAGCAGAGATCAACTCTCTGATCAAATAGGCATTGATCACAGGGATAAACATTATGTTCCAAATCCCTATTACAATTTCCCATTTTTAATAGTAAACTACTCCACATAAATTGTTGTGGAGCATGAAAAATTGATTGTACGTTGCCAGACTGTGACCACTTGCCCCATGTATTACACATGTAGGGTTTCAAGCTCAGATTCTGTGTTGGTTGCACTGTGGCCATCCACGTCTTTCCAAAAGCTGAGTGCTTTTTGGAAGAATCTTTAAGGATCGTAGAACCAGAGGACGGGTCGGATCGGAAAGGTCTTCAAAGATCCTACAGCTATGGGATGGTTGGGTTGGAAGGGTCCTCAAAGATCATAGAGCTATGGGATGGTTGAGTTGGGAGGGTCCTTAAAGATCATAGAGCTGTAGAATGGTTGGGTTGGAAGGGACCCCAATCCCCCCAG
>NW_011152739.1:0-596 GCF_000146605.3 Meleagris gallopavo | reverse complement strand
CCATCTGGCTGAGTGGTGGACAGGACAAATCTTGGCTAATTACTGACTAGGCTTTAAAGAGTTAAGCAATGGTTCAAAATCCAGGCAAATCAATTGCTTCAATCTCAAATTGAACTCTGCTCTGTTTTTATAAGAATTGACAGATGAAATAAGCTCCATTATCTGAGGAAGAGACTGGACAGTATTGTATATATTGTTGCTTAAATGCTGAGGAGATCAGTGTTAGATCCTTTATTTAGCAACATAGCACAGTAATCTGTGTTCAGAAGAGTTGGTTTGTTGAAGGGAAACCCTTTTTTTCTTTTTCTTTTTTTTTCCCTGCATTCCAGGATTGAAAAGGAAAAATAGAGGCTGGGATTAGAGCCAAACTGAAGAGAACTGATGCAGTCTGTCAGCAAGCCCTCAGGTAACAATATCATAATTTATAAAATTTACCAACAATAGGATAGTAATTAAAGATGGAAGCTTTCCTGTCCCTATTTTCGGCCAAAGAGATTTCAGAATGCTAAACTGTGTATGTGTGTCACAAGTCAAGGATTTAAAACAAAATGGAAAAACAAACAAACAAACAAATAATAATTAAAAAAAAACCTCTT
>NW_011152738.1:0-482 GCF_000146605.3 Meleagris gallopavo | reverse complement strand
CCTCCATTTTTTGGTGCCCCAATTTTGGGTCAAAAAAGCTCAATTTTGTGACAAAACCATCAATTCTTGGGCTCAACTTTGGGTCAAAATCCCTCAATTTTAGGGCCAAGTTTTGGGTCAAAACCTCCAATTTTGCGTCAAAACCTTCAATTTTAGGAATAGATTTGATTCAAAAATCTCAATTTTTTGGCTCAACTTTGGGTCAAAATCCCTCAATTTTAGGGCCAAGTTTTGGGTCAAAACCTCCAATTTTGCGTCAAAACCTTCAATTTTAGGAATAGATTTGATTCAAAAATCTCAATTTTTTGGCTCAACTTTGGGTCAAAATCCCTCAATTTTAGGGCCAAGTTTTGGGTCAAAACCTCCAATTTTGGGTCCAATTTCGGGTCAAAACCTCCAATTTTTGGCCCCAACTTTGAGTCAAAAACCCTTCAATTTCAGGGCCCAATTTTGGGTCAAAACCCCTCAATTTTTGCGTCTCC
>NW_011152737.1:0-357 GCF_000146605.3 Meleagris gallopavo | reverse complement strand
GGTTCACAAGGGCACCCCAAACCTTCTGTGGGTTCACAAGGGCACCCCAAACCTTCTGTGGGTTCCACGAGCACCCAAACCTTCTGTGGGTTCACTGTTTCTCCGTGTTTTCGGTGTGGGTTTCCCAGTGGGGTGGAGATGGTGGAAATGGTGCCCAGCTGTGCCCCATAGAACCCAGCTGTGCCCCTTAGAACCCAGTGGCGCCCAATAGAACCCAATGGCGCCCCATAGAACCCAGTGGCGCCCCATAGAACCCAATGGCGCCCAATAGAACCCAATGGCGCCCAATAGAACCCAGTGGTGCCCCATAGAACCCAGTGGCGCCCCATAGAACCCAGTGGTGCCCCATAGAACCCA
>NW_011152736.1:0-643 GCF_000146605.3 Meleagris gallopavo | reverse complement strand
GGTGCTGTGGGGTGCTGTGCTCTCAGTGGGGCGCTGTGGGATGGTGGGGCCTCAGTGGGGCAGAGGGGTCTCAGTGGGGTGCTGTGAGTCTCAGTAGGGCGCTGTGGGTCTCAGTGGGGCGCTGTGGGTCTCAGTGGGGCACTGTGGGGGAATGGGGGTCTCAGTGGGGCGCTGTGGGTCTCAGTGGGGTCTCAGTGGGTCTCAGTGGGCCTCAGTGGGGTTTCAGTGGGGTGCCGTGGGGTAATGGGGGTCTCAATGGGCCACTGTGGGGTAATGGGGGTCTCAGTGGGGTCTCAGTGGTTCTCAGTGGGTCACTGTGGGTCTCAGTGGGTCTCAGTAGGTTCTCAGTGGTTCTCAGTGGGTCTCAGTGGGTCTCAGTGGGGCGCTGTGAGTCTCAGTGGGTCTCAGTGGGGTGCTGTGGGTCTCAGTGGGTCTCAGTGGAGTGCTGTGGGGTAATGGGGGTCTCAGTGGGTCTCAGTGGGGCGCTGTGAGTCTCAGTGGGTCCCAGTGCGTCTCAGTGGGCCTCAGTGGGGTCTCAGTAGGATGCTGGGAGGTAGTGTGGGTCTCAGTGGGTCTCAGTGGGTCTCAATGGGTCTCAATGGGTCAGTGTGGGTCTCAGTGGGTCTCAGTGGGTCTCAGTGGG
>NW_011152735.1:0-571 GCF_000146605.3 Meleagris gallopavo | reverse complement strand
GGTCCTTATAGGGTGGATATGGGGTCCTTATGGGGTCACTATGGGGTTATGGGGTCACTATGGGGTCCTTATGGGGCTATAGGGTTCTTATAGGGTGGCTATGGGGTCACTGTGGGGTTATGGGGTCTTCATGAGGTCCTTATGGGGTCATTATGGGGTCCTTGTGGGGTCACTATGGGGTCACTATGGGGTCCTTATGGGGTCACATGGGGTCAGCGTCAGCCATCTTGGGAGCAGTGGCCCTATGGGGCCCAGTGCCGAGGTACGGGCGTATTATGGGATGGCCAGGGGTCACGTGGGGTTACAGGGTCACAGGAGGTCACGTGAGGTCACTATGGGGTCACTATGGGGCTATGGGGTCCTTACAGGGTGGATATGGGGTCACTATGGGGTCACTATGGGGTCACTATGGGGTTATGGCGTCCTTATGGGGTCACTATGGAGCTATGGGGTCCTTATAGGGTGGTTATGGGGTCACTGTGGGGTTACTATGGGGTCACTGTGGGGCTATGGGATCCTTATAGGGTGGCTATGGGGTCACTGTGGGGCTATGGGGTCCTTATGGGGTGGT
>NW_011152734.1:0-484 GCF_000146605.3 Meleagris gallopavo | reverse complement strand
TCTTTATACCACACTTTTTTATTTATTTATTTATTTATTTTTCATTCAAATTGTTTCAACTTCCAAAGTAAATACTCTGACTCCTGAAATCTCCTTGCATAGAATTCTGGGCATATGAACGAAGGTGAACTAAACCAAACTTTAATGATTTGAAGCTCTGTCCTTTGTTGCCTCCATCTCCAGAGGTCTTCAGTTCTCTGTTTCTCACTGAGGATGTCATATTTGATTTAATGGCCCCACAAAGGAAACTTAGTTATCAGTTATAAAAATTTGACTGTATTTGTATTTTTGTCAAAGTGTAGCTGTCTTCAAAATGTGTTACAGGGGGTGTAAGAAACTTTCTTGTTCTGGAATATATAGTTGCAGAATAAACTGTTGTTCTGTTCAGAAGTAGACTATGTTGGCAATTCATCCAGGAGATGATAGCTAATTTGCCCAGGTAACACTGGAAAGCCAGCTGGGCAGCATTTTTAGCAGCCAATGA
>NW_011152733.1:0-369 GCF_000146605.3 Meleagris gallopavo | reverse complement strand
GGGGGACGGGCCGCGCGTTCGCCTTTCCACCCGCCGGCTGCGGTGCCCCCGCCGCCGACATGTCGCTGGGCATGGAGGAGGAGGAGTACGCCCGGCTGGTGATGGAGTCGGAGCCCGAGTGGCTGCGGAGCGAGATCAAGCGGCTCTTCCAGGAGCTGGGCGAGACCACCCGCGAGAAGATCCAGGCGGCGGAGTACGGGCTGGCCGTGCTGGAGGAGAAGCAGCAGCTGAAGCAGCAGTACGAGGAGCTGGAGCTGGAGTACGAGACCATCCGCGCCGAGATGGAGCAGCTGAAGGAGGTGAGGCCGGCGGGGAGCGCCGGGCCGGGGCCGAGCCTGAAGGCTGGATGCGGAGGAGGCTCCCCGCCTC
>NW_011152732.1:20288-22161 GCF_000146605.3 Meleagris gallopavo | reverse complement strand
TGCATCCCCACAGACGCCCCACATGTGGACGGGGACGTGTGGGGCCACAGCCCGGCAGCCACGCTGAGCTCAGGGCGCGGCGCTGGGTTCCAGGTGAGCTCACGGCATGGCGCTGGGTTCCAGGTGAGCTCACGGCATGGCGCTGGGTTCCAGGTGAGCTCACGGCATGGCGCTGGGTTCCAGGTGAGCTCACGGCGCGGCGCTGTACCCACAGTAACCATACGGCAGACGGCGCACGGCAGAACACGCTGTTGTTGGTCAGCACGCGGCACGGCGCCGTGTTCTTGGGAAGTCCGTGGCACGCGGCACACGCTGCACTCACGGTAAGCCCATGGCACAGGCACGCACGGTGCTCGTGGTAAGGACGTGGCACACGGCACACGGCTCACGGCACGGCACTGTGCTCATGGCTAGCCCTTGGCACATCATGCTGCGCTCATGGTAAGACCGTGGCACATGGCATAGGGCTCACGGCACAGCACCGCACACACGGTAAGTCCATGGCACAGGGCTCACGGCACAGCACCGCACACACGGTAAGTCCATGGCACAGGGCTCACGGCACAGCCTGGCACACACGGTGAGTCCATGGCACAGGGCTCACAGCACAGCACCGCACACACGGTAACTCCATGGCACAGGGCTCACGGCACAGCCTGGCACACACCGTAAGTCCATGGCACAGGGCTCACGGCACAGCCTGGCACAGCCGCTGCTCAGGCCACGCCGAGGCGCCGGCAGGTGAGCAGGTAGAGCGGATAGGCGTCCTCGGCACAGAAGACGCGGAGGGCCGGGCGCCGGGCGCGATCCAACACGGGGCTCCCGGTCAGAACTTTGGCCACCAAAATGCATTTGGTGCCGTCGTCGGAAGTGGGCGAATGGAGCTCCTGGGCCGCCAGCGCCGCCGTCACCGCGAAGGGAACGCCGCGGCTCCTCGGGGCTCCTGGGGGGACAGCGGTCACACGTGGCACCGGGCGGGGAACGGGGGCAATGGTGCCACGGGGCTCGTGGTGGCACCGATGGCACCAGTGTCACCAGCACCACACGGGGCTCGTGGTGGTACCAATGGCACCGATGGCACCAGTGTCACCAGCACCACACGGGGCTCATGGTGGTACCAATGGCACCCATGCCACCAACGGCATTTAGGGCTCATGGTACCACCAGTGCCACCGATGCCACCAACGTCAGCAGTGCCAAATGGGGCTCGTGGTGTCACCAATGGCACCAAAGGCATTTAGGGCTCATGGTACCACCAGTGCCACCAATGCCACCAATGTCAGCAGTGTCAAATGGGGCTCGTGGTGTCACCAATGGCACCAATGGCATTTAGGGCTCATGGTACCACCAGTGCCACCAATGCCACCAATGTCAGCAGTGCCAAATGAGGCTCATGGTGTCACCAATGGCACCAATGGCACCAATGGCACCAAAGGCACCGACGTCATTTGGGGCTCATGGTGTCACCAATGTCAGCAGTGCCAAATGGGGCTCGTGGTGTCACCAATGGCACCGATGTCACCAGTGCCACCAGCGCCACGTGAGTCCCAGTGTCACCAGTATCACCAGTGTCACCAGTTCCACACATCACTTACAGTGTCACCAATGGCACCGGTGCCACGTGCGACTCATGGTGCCACCAGTGCCCCCAGTGTCACCAGTGAGTCCCGGCGTCACCAAAGCCACGCGTGCCCCATCGTGTCACCGGGGTCACCAACGGGTCCCAAAAGTGGGCGGGGGTCCCTCAATGGGGTCAGGGCTCTCAAAAGGGGCGGGGTCCCCAAGAAGAGTGGGTCTGGGGTCCCAAATGGGGTCGGGGGCCCAAATCGGGGCTGGGGGGGTCCTCAAATGCGGATGGGGTCTTCAAATGGGG
>NW_011152732.1:8578-9470 GCF_000146605.3 Meleagris gallopavo | reverse complement strand
GGGGGCGGGGATCGGCCGCCGATCGGCGTCGGCGCCGGGATCCGCGTCGGGTTCCGCGATGGACCAAGAATTGGGATCGGCGTCGGGCTCCAGGATGGGCCACGAATTGGGATCGGCGTCGGGCTCCGCGTTGGGATCCACGTGGGGCCGTGAATCGGGATCCCCGTTGGGATCCACGTTGGGTTCTGGGTCGGGCCGTGAATCGGGATCTCCGTTCAGATCCAGGTTGAGCCACGAGTTGGGATCAGCGTCGGGATCCACGCTGCGTTCGTCGGGCCGCACATCGGGACCTGCGTTGGGATCAGCGTTGGGATCCACATCAGCACGGGGCGACACTTTGAGATTCACACATCGGGATCCCATGGGGATCCATGCTGGGATTCACACCGGGAAATCCCGGGGATCCACACCGGGATCCAGCTTGGGATCCAGCTTCGGATCCAGCTTGGGATCCAGCTTGGTCACCACACGGGGTACCTCAAGGGGATCCACGTGGGATCCACTCTGGTCACCATATTGAGATTCACGCTGGGATCCACGCTGGGATCCCCATTGGGACCTGTGTGGGGATCTGTGTGAGGATCCACATTGGGTCCTGTGCTGGGATCCACATTGGGTCTGTGTGAGGATCCACATTGGGATCTGTTAGGATCCACATTGGGTCCTGTGCTGGGAGCCACATTGGGTCTGTGTGAGGATCCACATTGGGATCTGTTAGGAGCCACATTGGGATCTGTGTTGGGATCTACACTGGGCACCACATGGGGATCCACGTTGGGATCTGTGCTGGGATCCATGTAGGGATCCACGCTGGGATCTGTATGGGGATCCACGCTGGGATCCGTGTTGGGATCCATGTCGGGATCCCCGCTGGGCGGCACCCTCGGCAGCT
>NW_011152732.1:0-522 GCF_000146605.3 Meleagris gallopavo | reverse complement strand
GATCAGTGGGGCCGTGTGGGGCTCTATGGGGATCGGGGGGGGGCTCTGTGGGTTTCTGTGGGGCCCTATGGGGCTGTGTGGGTCTCTATGGGGTCTGTAGGGCTGTGTGGGGCAGTGTGGGTCTCAGTGGGTCTCTGTGAGGTCTGTAGGGCTTTATGGGGCCATGCGTGTTTCTATGGGACACTGTGGGGCTCTGCGGGGTCATGTGGGTCTCTATGGGGCCGTGTGGGGCCGTGTGGGTCCCTGCGGGGATCTATAGGGTCCTATGGGACCATGCGGCGGGGCTGTGTGGGGCCCTGTGGGTCTCAGTGGGTGTCTGTGGTCTCTATGTGGCTCTGTAGGGCCCTATGGGGCCGTGTGGGGCTCTGTGGAGCTCTATGGGGCCGCATGGAGATCTATGGGGTCCTATGGGACCATGTGAGTCTCTATGGATCTCTATGGGCTCTGTGGGGCCGTGTGAGGCTCTATGGGGCTGTGTGAGGCTCTGTGGGGCCCTATGGGGCCATGTGGGGCTCTATGGGC
>NW_011152731.1:0-429 GCF_000146605.3 Meleagris gallopavo | reverse complement strand
AGCCGTCCTAAAGGCTTTAAAAAAAATTAGCAACGATCAAAATCTCTCTCTCCATGCGCCTCGGGGCGCGGGACCGCGGGCTTTGGGACGGCCGGTCTCCGGCGGGGCGACGCAGAGCGGGCTCCGACCGTCCCCGGGAGCGAGAGCCCGGCGCCGGGCTCTTCACCGGTTCGGATATTTTGTGCAACTCCCAATATTCACCCAAGCCTCATTACCACCTCTTAATGAGACCCCTTTACTCCGTGACGTGCAACCGCTCCATCTCATTAAGGAAATCGCTCTTCAATGCTGATTATTTTATTTGCAGCCATAATTATATTTCTTTCGGCTAAATCACGGTTTAATCGAGCCCACATGGAGGGCAGCAGCACTAATTACGGCGGGAGATGCGGTGGCGGTGGCTGTTCGTCGGCCCGGCCCGAGGAGGAG
>NW_011152730.1:0-483 GCF_000146605.3 Meleagris gallopavo | reverse complement strand
TCACCCTGTTCTTTCTGGCTCACCTCCTCGCTCCGTCGCCCCCATTTCTGCAGGCAAAGCCACGCGATGCACCGGCTCCTCGTTGGGTTACCGGCCCTTTAAGAGGCTTTATTTGGCGCTGTGCCTTTGGGGGTCTTTATTTGGCACCACGTGAAGGTGTCTTCGTTTGGTGCTGCCCCTTTAAGGGCCTTTATTTGATGCTACCCCTTTAAGAGGCTTTATTAGGCACTGTGCCTTTAAGGACCTTTAAGAACCTTTGTTTGACACTTTCCTTTTAAGGACCTCGATTACGCGCTGCCCCTTTAAGAGCCATTATTTGGCGCTGCCCCTTTAAGAGCCGTTATTTGGCGCTGCGCCTTTAAGGCGGGGCCGCGGTAGACGCATGCGCACTCCAGCTCCCTCGCGCCGCTCCGGGGCGCAGCGGACGGCGGCCCTTTTTGCTGCGGCCGGAAGCACGTGACGGCTACTTCCGGCGCGGCCTCA
>NW_011152729.1:0-442 GCF_000146605.3 Meleagris gallopavo | reverse complement strand
TCCTGGAGGGGGGAATCTTGGGGTCCGTGTTTTGGGGTCCCCGTGTCCCTTCTCCCAGGGGTCTTCGGGTCCAGGGGTCGTGGAGTTTTGACGTCCCCTGTCCCGGGGTTTTGGGATCCCGTCCCCACATCCCTTCGTCCAGGGGGGTCTCTGGGGTCCCCACATTTCCTGTCCTTGGGGACCCATCCCGAGATTGTCTTCTTGTGAGGCAGAGATGTGGGGCGGAGCTATGGGGCTGAGCTACGGGGCTGGGCTATGGGGTGTGCTATGGGGCTGAGCTATGGGGGCTGGGTTATGGGGCTGGGCTATGGGGTGTGCTATGGGGCGGAGCTATGGGGCTGAGCTATGACGCTGGGCTATGGGGGCTGAGCTACGGGGCGTGCTATGGGGCTGAGCTATGGGGCGGGGCTATGGGGCTGAGCTATAGGGCTGGGCTATAGGG
>NW_011152728.1:0-382 GCF_000146605.3 Meleagris gallopavo | reverse complement strand
CCCCCTTTCCCTTAGCCCCGCCCCTATTGTAGCCCTCCCCCTTCCCGTAGCCCCGCCCACCGCAGGTGGTCCAGCATCATGCAGGCGGCCAGCAGCGCAGCCGTGGGGTTGGCGATGTTCCTGTTAGCGATGCTCTTCCCCGTGTTCCTGGTCGCCTGCAATTACGGGGTGGGGGCACAAATCACCCCACAGCCCCTCCCCACTCTCGACCCGCCCCCCTCACACCACTCACGGTCTCAAACACGGCGTAATCGTGGCCATAATTGGCTCCTGGCACCAGGCCTGGGCCGCCCACCAGCCCTGCGCAGACGTTGTTCACAATGTTCCCATAAAGGTTGGGCATCACCATGACGTCAAACTGCTGCGGGCGGGACACCAGCTG
>NW_011152727.1:0-487 GCF_000146605.3 Meleagris gallopavo | reverse complement strand
CCATTAGCCGATATTTTCTGAGTGTCTCTCTGTACTTACTCGCACTGTAACATACAAATGGGAACTGTTTCCTTGATGTTCCTTGAAAAAGACTAGTAACTTTTTTTTTTTTTTTTAATAGTAAAACAGAAACAAGAACTTAAGAACAGATGAAAAAATGCCATTCAGTTAAATACGTGTTTGTTCACTAAATGCTGTTGCATTTTAAATATTCACAGTACTTCTGTAAAATACTCTCCCAAATGATTTAATTTTATGCCTCTGTCAACAGTTTACGGGCTGGTTCAGCCCAGTTCCTTGACTAGCGGGGCGGAGTGGATCTGTGGATCCGTGCCTCTGGAAAAAGGGAACAGGGGACCCCAAAATAATTAAAAACAGCGGCAACGATCTGAGGAGAAACAAACTAATTTACTAAATATAGTATCAGAATGCAAGATAACACACCATAATACAATATAATTAGAATTGAAGCTAATAAATCAAATAT
>NW_011152726.1:0-620 GCF_000146605.3 Meleagris gallopavo | reverse complement strand
CCCAACCCAGCACCACTACACACCCACGAGAAGGAACAGGGGGTCCCTCCGTGACTGGCATCGCTATCTCCTCCGGCAGCGCTTGCAGGGAGCCATGGCAACGAGCCCCTGCACCTTCCCAAACCTCCGCCCGCCTCCCTCGGGGGGGCCGTGCCGGTCCCGGTCCCTTCCCTTCCACAATCCCGGCCCCACCTGCCGGATCCAGCAAAGCCTCCGCCCGCCGCGCTCCCCCGGCGGCACCTGAGGCTGGGAGGGACGGACGGACGGACGGATGGAGGGAGGGAGCGAGCGCAGCCCCGGGCCGCCCCCCGCACCCCCTCCGGGGGGGCACTCGCGGGTGCGTGGCGAGAGGAGTGAGACGTGGAGGGTTTGCGGTGAACTCCCCCCGCGGTGCGCATGTGGTGGGGGGCTCCTATAGGGGCAAAGTGTGGCCCCCCACCACTGCTTTCCCTTCTCTCGCAGTGCACAAGTGTCATTTCTTTTCAGAGGAAGGGATGTGAATCAGGAAATCTTTGCTGGGGATGGTCCTCATCCTTTCCGTTCTCCCCCTTGTAACAACACCCCATCTTTTAGGTATCCAAACCTCTCATTTCCTCATTTCTTCTTTACCCCTTTTTTTT
>NW_011152725.1:0-450 GCF_000146605.3 Meleagris gallopavo | reverse complement strand
GAGGGGAAGTTGTTTGCTGTGAGAGTGGGGAGGTGCTGGAACAGCTGCCCAGAGAGGCTGTGGATCCCCGTCCATCCCTGGAGGTGTTCGAGGCCAGCAAGGATGGGGCCCTGGGCAGCCTGGGCTGCTGTGAGATGTGGAGGTTGGTGGCCCTGCATTGGTGGGGGGTTGGAGCTCCGTGATCCTTGAGCTCCCTTCCAACCCAACCCTGCTGTGACTCTGCGGATGCACTGCAGACCCCCCCGCCCCACCTGCAGGCTCATGAGGACGTTGAGGAAGTCGTTCATCCCCGTCAGGTGCTCCACGTCCTGGAAAATGGCCACAAAGAGGGTGGGGGTGATGGCGATGGAACGCGTCAGCAGCACGCGGGCAAAGCGAGACCAGCGCAGGTTGAGGAAGCCCTGAGGGAGGAGAAGGGTGGTGATAATGGGGGTCATGGGGGTCATGGGG
>NW_011152724.1:0-702 GCF_000146605.3 Meleagris gallopavo | reverse complement strand
CTTACTGCCTGGCAGTGGGTGCTGGAGGGTGCTTTCCTGGCCGTTCCAAGCTTCTCAGGTTTGAATCGGTCTCGGGAACTCTCTCTCTCTCCTATTTTATTTGATTTATTAGTCTCAATTTCAATCAGATTGTATTATATTGTGTTATCTTGCATTCCGATATCATAGTTAGTAAAATAAGTTTTCCTCCATAGATTGTTGCCGCTGTTTTTGTTTTCCTCCCTTCTTTCCCGTTTTGTGGGGTGGGGAGGGGAGGGCAGGGGCCTACTGCCCCCTGTCACGGGCGTAAATTGATCTAGTTAACTCCGTGACACACTGGTTTTGATTATTTTTGGGATCCCCTGTTTCCCTTTTCTGGAGGCGCGGATCCAAGCATCCCTCTGCCCCGCTAGTCACAGAACTTGGCTGAACCAGTAAACTGTTGACAAATGACAATATTAATTTTTCTTCATTAACGTTGATATTCTTAACAGGATATATGAGAACGGCAATATGAACTATATGAGAAACAATGTTCCACTGTGCTCTGAACCATTATTTAAATCTAAAAACTCCTAAACCATTATTTAAACCAGAGCTGGGTATAGATGGCATCTCATACATTTCCATGTGGAGGAAAGCAAAGCAGTAAATAAGAATACAGAAAAATTAGAATTCCAAAACTGTTTTCAGCCTTTTCTTTTAATTTTCACCTGCAATAAT
>NW_011152723.1:0-566 GCF_000146605.3 Meleagris gallopavo | reverse complement strand
ATTTTACCCGGTTTTACCCCATTTCGCCTGCTTTTTTTTTTGCCTCCTGCCCCTTCTTCGTCCCATTTCGCCCGCTTTTTTGTCCCACTTCTGCCCCACTTCTCTGCATTTCAGCCCCATTTCTCTGGTTTCAGCCCCATTTCGCCTGTTTGCCTCCTGCCCCTTTTCTGCCCCATTTCGCCCGCTTTTTTTGCTTTTTTTCTGCCCCATTTCTCTGCATTTCAGCCCCACCTTGAATGTTTTTCTGCCCCATTCCACCTGTTTTTACCCCATTTTGCCTGATTTTTTACCTTCTGCCCCTTTTTTGTCCCATTTCGCCCGCTTTTTTGCCTTTTTCAGCCCCATTTCTCTGCATTTCAGCCCCATTTCCACTGGTTTTCTGCCCCATTTCACCTGTTTTTACCCCATTTCGCCTGCTTTTTTTTGCCTCCTGCCCCTTCTTCGTTCCATTTCGCCCGCTTTGTGTCTTTTTTCTGCCCCATTTCTCTGCATTTCAGCCCCATTTCGACTGCTTTCCTGCCCCATTTCTCTGGTTTCAGCCCCATTTCGCCTGTTTGCCTCCTGCC
>NW_011152722.1:0-586 GCF_000146605.3 Meleagris gallopavo | reverse complement strand
GTGCCTAATTCAGATGGATCGCGTTGCATCTCACACGACACCCTTCCGCAAAACGTCCCCAGCCTTAACTGTTTCAGAGGCCGCCCGCTGCACGCTTTCTGTCTCCCGGCCCGGCTTTCCCGTGGCCCTACGGACCAAAGAAAAGTAAAAGGAAAAAAAAACAAAAACCAGAAAAAAAGTGTTAAACATGTAAAACTTTGTACCCGACAGAGAAAACGTAACTGAAGGGGGCAGTGGGAATATGGGAGCGGCAAACGCGACGAATGCCCGCACGGGCTAACGATGCGCGCGAGACGATTGGCGACCGGTGAAATGCGTAGCGAAGCTTTCCGAGCGGCTCCGCACGGTGATGCTCGGGATTTTGTTCACGTGTCGTGTAAACAGGTAGGAGTGCTTTCGGAGAGATTTCAGTTATCTCCAGCTAAGGACACGGATACTCCGTAAGGCTTCGGTGATGAAATTCACTCTGCTTAGCAGTTTCGTTTGTCATTTAAAATCCCAAACGTTGGACTACATTCATTTTTATTTCGTACAAACGTAGAACAGTGGATGTTTTTGTTGCGTGCTGTTGCGAATATATTTTCAC
>NW_011152721.1:0-875 GCF_000146605.3 Meleagris gallopavo | reverse complement strand
CCAAATGTGTCCTGTGCTCACTCAATGTGTCCCCATGGCCACCAAATGAGTCCCGTGCTCACTCAATGTGTCCCCATGGCCACCAAATGAGTCCCGTGCTCACTCAATGTGTCCCCATGGCCACCAAATGTGTCCCGTGCTCACTCAATGTGTCCCCATGGCCACCAAATGTGTCCCGTGCTCACTCAATGTGTCCCCAGGGCCACCAAATGTGTCCCGTGCTCACTCAATGTGTCCCCATGGCCACCAAATGTGTCCCGTGCTCACTCAATGTGTCCCCATGGCCACCAAATGTGTCCCCGCGGCCACCGAGGATCGTGTCCCCGCAGCCCCAAGGCCACCAAGGGATGTCCCCGTGTCACCACGATGTCCCCGTATCTCTGTGTCTCCGTGTCCCTCCCACATCCCCATGATGTCCCCCCGATGTCCCCCCGTCACCTCATAGAGGTTCTCCTCCTCCCCCAGGCTCTTCTTGCCCTGCAGCAGCCGCTCGTTGGCCCAGCGCTTCTGCGGGGACATTGGGGACAGCGGGGGACATTGGGGGTCACGTGGGGGCAGCGGGGACATCAGGACAGGGGGGTGAGAATGGGGACAGGGTGACGTGGGGACACAAGGAGCAGGAGCGACACGGAGACGGGGCGACACGGGGACGGAGACGCACGGGGATACGGGGACACGAGGGCGTATGGGGACACGGGGGACAAGGTGACAAACCCTGAGCAGCAGCAGCATCCCAGGCCCCGCGGCGCACAGCAGCAGCAGGGCTCCCTCAGCCGCCATCAGGCGGTTCTTCGTCCCCTCCGACAGCGCCAGGAACGGCGCCGGCTCCGACTCTGGCAGTGCCACAACCACAGCCGGTGTCACCGACGGCCACC
>NW_011152720.1:0-350 GCF_000146605.3 Meleagris gallopavo | reverse complement strand
ACATTGGGGACATCGAGGACATTGGGGACATCGGGGACGTGGGGGACTTCGGGGACATTCGGGACGTGGGGGACATCGGGGACGTGGGGGACATCGGGGTCATTGGGGACATCGGGGACGTGGAGGACATCGGGGACAAAGGGGACGTGGGGAACTTCGGGGACATTGGGGACATTGGGGACATCGGGGACGTGGGGGACTTTGGGGACATTCAGGACATCGGGAACTTAGGGGACATTGGGGACGTGGGGGACTTTGGGGACATTGGGGACGTGGGGACATTGGGGACATTGGGGACATCGGGGACGTGGGGGACATTGGGGACATTGGGGACATTCGGGACGTGGGGG
>NW_011152719.1:0-363 GCF_000146605.3 Meleagris gallopavo | reverse complement strand
AGGCTGGATGTGGCTCTGGGCAGCCTGGTCTGGTGGTTGGAGACCCTGCACAGAGCAGGGGGGTTGAAACTACATGATCATTGTGCTCCTTTTCAACCCAGGCCATTCTATGATTCTGAAGTCTACTGGCTATATAGAGAATCCAAGAGAAGACCTGTTGCTACGGTCTGATTCTCTTGCATTGAAGCTCTGTGTGTAATAAATGAAGAGAAATGTATGTAAGACACCTGAAAACTTGTCTCCCTGGGAAAAGAAGAAAGAAAGAAAGGAAGAAAGGAAGAAAGGAAGAAAGGAAGAAAGGAAGAAAGGAAGAAAGGAAGAAAGGAAGAAAGAAAGAAAGAAAGAAAGAAAGAAAAAAGAAAG
>NW_011152718.1:0-482 GCF_000146605.3 Meleagris gallopavo | reverse complement strand
GGGGTTGGAGATTCATGATCCTTGAGGTCCCTTCCAACCTGGGCCATTATGTGATTCTGTTAAGTGCAAGGTCCTGCACTTCCCCTGTGCAGACAGAAAGTTGGGACTCTTCAGCCTGGAGAAGAGGAGGCTCCAAGGAGACATTATAGTGGCCTTCCAGTACCTGAAGGGAGCCCATAGAACAGCTGGGGAGAGTCTTTTTATCAGGGCATGTAGAAACAGGATGAGGGGAAATGGCTTTAAACTGGAAGAGAGTAGATTTAGACTAGATATCAGGAAGGAATTCTTTACTGTGAGGGTGGTGAGACACTGGAACAGGTTGCCCAGTGAGGTTGTGGATGCCCCTTCCCTGGAAGCATTCAAGGCCAGGCTGGATGGGACCTTGAGCAACCTGGTCCACGGAAGGTGTCTCTGCCTATAGCAGGGAGTTGGAACTAGGTGATCTTAAAGGTCCCTTCCAACCCAAACCATTCTATGATTCT
>NW_011152717.1:0-399 GCF_000146605.3 Meleagris gallopavo | reverse complement strand
GGAGTGCTACCCTTCGGTTTGGGGATAACAGCGTGCGGATGGGGGGACCCCAGGTTGTGTTGGGGTGATGCTCGCTTTGGTGAGGCTGCTGTTCCTCCTCTTGCTCTGCAGCTGTGCTGTGAGGGGGTCCCCCAAGCTGCCCCCATTTCTGTGGGACCCCCTGATCCCTTCCCAGAGTTGTACAGATTGCTGGGTGCTGCCGATGCCTCTATATGGTCCGATCCGGAGCAGAGAGCTGTGAGCGGCCGCCCAACCCTGAGAGGAGGAGGAATGGCTCCTGGCCCCCCCATGGGACCCTCATGAGGACCCTCTTTTCCCCCCACCCCACACCAGGAACCCCTCGGCCCTCGCAGCCATCTCAGCTCCCCGAAACGGAGCCAAGCTGGTGCTGCTCAGCTG
>NW_011152716.1:0-536 GCF_000146605.3 Meleagris gallopavo | reverse complement strand
TAAATAAATAAATAAGTTTTAAACAACTAAATTAAGTTCCATATCTAGATAACTTATCTTCTTCATCCAAGTTTGAAAGAAATTATAAAGATAGATTATTACCAAGAAAGGAAAGTTTTGTTTAATTTTCCATAAGAGCAGTAAACTGAACAATTATCAAGACCGAGCTTGAATACATAGTTTATGTGTTGATATTCAAAACTGAGTGACTTTCCTTTGTAATTAATGATATTCATTTACAAAAATGTAGAACTGTACAATTCTGTATATTTAGAAAATTAAAAATCTGATTTAGTCACCTGGAAAGTTAAAAAAGTCCAATTAAGAAATTTTGAAGGCAAATCTTTCACTGTAGTTTTTGTTAAGCATACAGATGTTATCAAAGGTTGCAATTTTGATAAACAAAAAGAAGTAAAACCTAGCACATCTTAATTAAGAAAATAAATATCTCTTGACATCGTTCTAAAAATTATACATTTCATAACAGTTTGATATTTAATTGATTTTTTTTTTCTTCTTTTCTGCAGTGCATGCTT
>NW_011152715.1:0-528 GCF_000146605.3 Meleagris gallopavo | reverse complement strand
CGTGCGGGCGGGGGCCGCGGGGCTGTGTCCGCAGCCGGGTCCAGGCGGGTGGTGGTGCCGGTGGCCGAGAAGGTGAGGTGGGCATCGGGTGCCTCCCCGTCCCATTCCGTCCCATCCCGTCCCATCCCGTCCCATCCCGGCGGGGCGACCTTTGCTCGGGCACAGAGCGACCTCAGAGTCCTCTCCCTGCCGCGGAGCTGTTCAGACACAGCTGACACAGGTGCCAGGTGGCCCCGTGCCCAGAGCTAACGTTCCCCGTGCCTCGGGGCCGTCCCGCAGCCGCTACCTCGGGGGGTGGCTCCGGTTGACCACGCCGTCCCACTTTCGCAGGGATACGCGATGGAGCGGTGGCTGCGGGACCTGAGGCTGCAGGAGGAGCGCGTCTTCCTGCAACGCGCGGCGCGGGGATCGGCCGACAGAGGGGACCTCCCGGACGCCGAGCCGCCCCCCGGCTCCCCGCGCCTCCACGGCCCCGCCATCGTGCCCGAGCCCCTCCCGGGCGACGCCGCCACGGCCCCGCCGACCCCC
>NW_011152714.1:0-385 GCF_000146605.3 Meleagris gallopavo | reverse complement strand
CTTTCACGTGCAAACAAAGGAAAACAAAACCAACAGCAAAACTACTGGATGACGAAAAGCTTTTGTCCATCCAACTTTGTTGGGAAAGCAAACGGCTGAAGAGCTTGGGATTGATTGGCAATCTTCCACTGTGGGCAATGAGGATGGAGTTGCCTCCACAAAAACACTCCTGGAATGGAGCTCAGCACCACGTGGGGCACACTGAGCTGCCCCAATCCAGGTAGCATCCCACAGCCATAAACCATATGGACTGCCAGAAACCAAACCCATATGGGCCGCCCCAGCGGTGCTGCCATGGAGGCAATGGCCGCCTGTCTTCTCCACTATGATGCTGGTAAACTCATTGCAGAGATTTGCCTCAGTTTTACCGAGGATAAAGCAAGTA
>NW_011152713.1:0-518 GCF_000146605.3 Meleagris gallopavo | reverse complement strand
TTTTGTCTGGTTTTGCATTTCCTGCATCCCGTCCTTGCAGCGCGGTGCATTTGAGGCTCGTGTTCCGCATTTCCTGCGCCGCATCCCTCGCGGTGCAGTTCGGCGAGGGCTCGGAGCTGCATTTCCTGCGTCCCGTCCTTGCAGCGCAGTGCATTTGAGGCTCGCGTTCCGCATTTCCTGCGCCGCATCCCTCGCGGTGCGGTTCGGCGAGGGCTCAGAGCTGCATTTCCTGCATCCTGTCCTTGCAGCGCAGTGCATTCGGGGCTCGAGTTCCGCATTTCCTGCGCCGCATCCATTCGGGGCTCGCGTTCCGCATTTCCTGCGCCGCATCCATCGCGGTGCGGTTCGGCGAGGGCTCGGAGCTGCATTTCCTGCGTCCTGCCTGCGCACTGCAGCTCAGATTCGCATTTCCTGCGCCCCTGCCCCGTGCGTCGCAGCTCGCGGTTTGCATTTCCTGCGCCTCGTCCTTGCGGTGCGTTCGGGTCTCGCGGTTGCATTTCCTGCGCCGCACGCGCACG
>NW_011152712.1:0-490 GCF_000146605.3 Meleagris gallopavo | reverse complement strand
TTTTTTTTCTCCTCTCTCTCTCCTCCATCGGTTCATCGCCATACCGACCGCGATGCGTGCACCGGGGTTACGGGGTGGGCTCCCCGTGCCCACCGCTGCCGGGTGTGCCCCCGCCGCCCCTCGCGCTGTAAATAGGTGCCGGGGCGCGGCTGCACGCGGGGTCCCGCTGCGCCCCAGGAGAAGTTTACAGCGGTAAGTGCAATGCCGGCGCCCTCCCTCTGACCATTGTGACGGTGTGCGTGTCTGCTGTGCTCCGTGAGACCCGTAGTAACCCCCCGTGCCGCGCTGTGTCGTGACTCCGTACAGAAGCTGCCCCCACCCAGGTATTTCTGTGGGAACAAAATAAAAGGACTTGATATAAACCACACGCCGCCTCCGCCTCGTGCCTTCGTGCATCCCGGGGATGGCCGGGAGCAGCGCTTCCAACCCGCTCCGTGTTTCGGGTCCCGCCCGGAGGTATCGCGGTAGCTGTTCCGGCCGCGCCCGCGAG
>NW_011152711.1:0-600 GCF_000146605.3 Meleagris gallopavo | reverse complement strand
TTTCCTTTTTAAAGATTTTTATTTTTGTTGGTTGCTTCTACTCGGGCCGCCCCGTGTCAGACTGACCCACACGGGGTCCCTTGTGGCACACTGCCTTCGCCCGGCGCGGCGAGATGGATGGACAGATGGATGCAACACGGTGCCACTCACACACGGGGACAGAACCCCGGATGGACACGAGGACAGCGGGACAGCCCCGTCCCCATTGCTCACCATTCCCATGGGGCAGCGATGCAGCAGTGCCTGGGGGTCCTGCATGGCACCGGGAGCCCCTCCGGGCGCTCGGCTGGATCCGGGGCTGGAGCGGGGCAGTGGGCACTGCCTGCGCCTCGCTGGGGCTGGATCTCCCCCGCCAGGATGGAGCAGCCTTCGTGTCTGCGTTCTCCTCCTCCTCGCTGCCTCCCAGCACAGCTCCACCGTCGCCATCGTCCAGGCGGTGCAGATGGGGCCACCACACAGCCGTGCCCACGGTGCCCGCGACGGCTTTGGCTTCTTCTCCCCTTCCTTTTCTGCACCCGTGTGGAAATCCCGATCTGCCGTCAGCCCCGCAGCACGGGGCTGGGAGATGAACCAGAGAGGGGCCCGACCCCTCCTCGCCTT
>NW_011152710.1:0-461 GCF_000146605.3 Meleagris gallopavo | reverse complement strand
CACCAAAGTTGGACGTCTCCAACTCCGTATCAGAGGAGCTGTTCAGGGCCCCACGGTGCTCCGCAGCAGCCGCGCCATCAGCGACGTCCCCATCACATGCACGGACAGGTGGTGGCTGCCTGCGGGCGGGGGGGGGATATGGAGACCCCTCCCCATCCCGGAGCTGCCCCTGTAACCCCCCTTGCCCCCCCCACACCCTTGTTGGGGAGGGGGCTGCAGCTCACTGCGGAACGAATACTGCACGAAGGAATGCTGCCGGATGACGTCCAGCGCGCTGCACAACGCGCGGTCCAAACCGCAGGCGACCAACAGCAGCAGCAGCGGTGGGATGCACTCCAGCAGTTCCAACACCTATGGCTAACAGGGTTTACCACCGAAGCCCCCAGACTCATTTTTACGCCTCCTTCCCCGAAGGAACCCAGGCAGCCCCTCACCACGCTCTGCAGCTCGCGGGGCTGCAC
>NW_011152709.1:0-575 GCF_000146605.3 Meleagris gallopavo | reverse complement strand
AGGCGCAGTTATGGGGTGGCGCCTCCCCGCCCCACAACCCCCAACGGGGGGATCCTAAATGCTGTGGCCTCTTCCTGGGGGGCGTCCTGAGCCTCTATGGGGTGTCCTGACCCCGCTATGGGGCAGCCCTGCCCCTCTATGGGGCACCCAGTTGCTATGGGGCAGCCCAGCCCCACTATAGGGCACCCCGACCCCCCGATGGGGCACCTCGACCCCCCTATGGGGCACCTGAGCCCCTCTATGGGGCAACCTGTTGCTATGGGGCAGCCCAGCCCCACTATGGGGCACCCTGTTGTTATGGGGCACCCTGACCCCTTTGCTCTGTGCCACTCCATTGCTGTGGGGCACCCTGACCCCCCTAGGGGGCAGCCCAGCCCTTCTATAGAGCACCCCATTGCAGTGGGGCACCCCGACCCCCTATGGGGCACCCTGCCCTCCCTATGGGGCAGCCCAACCCCTCTATAGAGCACCCTGACCCCCACTATGGGGCATCCTAACCCCTCTCCTATGGGGCACCGCAGCTCCACTATGGGGCACCCCGACCCCCCTGTGAGGCAGCCCAACCCCCCTGTGGG
>NW_011152708.1:0-339 GCF_000146605.3 Meleagris gallopavo | reverse complement strand
GGCCTTTGACATGGTCCCCCACCACATCCTTATCTCCAAATTGGAGAGATGTGGATTTGATGGGTGGACCCCCTGATGGATAAGGAATTGGTTGAAAGGCCACAGAGAGTGGTGATTAATGGTTCTATGTCCAGGTGGAGGCTGGTAACGAGCAGTGTCCCCCAGGGCTCTGTCTTGTGACCGGTGCTCTTTAACATCTTTATCAATGACATCGATGATGGAATCGAGTGCATCCGCAGGAAGTTTGCTGACAACACCAAGCTGAGTGGTATGGTTGACACGATGGAAGGTAGGGATGCCATTCAGAGGGACCTCAATAGGCTTGAAAGGTGGGCCTGG
>NW_011152707.1:0-481 GCF_000146605.3 Meleagris gallopavo | reverse complement strand
GGACATAAGCTGCAGCATAGGAAGTTTCGCACGAATGTGCGTAAGAACTTCTTCACGGTGAGGGTGACGGAGCACTGGAACAGGCTGCCCAGGGAGGTTGTGGAGTCTCCTTCTCTGGAGATATTCAAGTCTCGCCTGGACGCCTACCTGTGCGACCTGGTGTAGGGAACCTGCTTTGGCAGGGGGGTTGGTCTCGATGATCTCTAGAGGTCCCTTCCAACCCCTACAATTCTGTGATTCTGTGATTCTGAGCCCACAAGGAAAGGTGCTATGCTGAATCTTGGCCTCGCAAACCAGGAGGGGCTGGTGAATAGTATGAAGCTCAAGGACAGTCTTGGCTGCAGTGACCATAAGATGCTGGAGATCAAGTTCCTTGGAGTGTCAAAGAGGGCGTGCAGCAAGCTTACTACTCTGGACTTCAGGAGAGCAGACTTCCACCTCTCCAGGGAACTGCTTGGCAAGATGACATGGAGGGAAGAGG
>NW_011152706.1:21386-22273 GCF_000146605.3 Meleagris gallopavo | reverse complement strand
AGCATGGGAAGCTTGCTCTACAGCTTGACTTTGGCGGTTGGCAACCGTGCCCTCGGCAGCGAGTGGGAACGACATGACCTCCGAGGCCCCCTCCAACCCAAGCCATTCTATGACACAAAGGGGGCCTACGGGACACCTGCAGTCGGGAACCACAAACACGGAGACTGCAGTGGCAGGACAGGGGGCAATGGCTTTCAGCTACAAGAGAGGAGGTTCACGCTAGACGTTAGCAGAGGACTTTGTCCTCTCAAAGGCGGTGGGGCACAGGAAAAGGTCACCCAGAGAAACTGACCACACCCCAGCACTGCAAGCCTCTAACGTCAGGCTGGACGGGGCTTTGGGCAACCCGCTCTAGCGGAAGGCGGCTCTGCCCACGGAAAGAGGGTTGCTTGGAAGCCGATGGTACGTGAGGTCCCTTCCAACCCAAACCACCCTCTCATTCCATCATCTCCTCAAGTCTCCTCATCCTCAACAGGCGCGCTTAATAACTACATCAGGAGGCTCACCTCCATCAGGTGGTGGTGGGCTCCTCCTGGACAGCAACAAACCTTTGGCCTTCGCAATGTAAGATCCTTGCCTTGCAACTATCCGCCTGCTGGTACATTTCCTCCTTCTCACCACAGGCCACAGGAAGCAAGGAAAAGAAAAGACGATGGAGGAACGAGACGCCGCGCCTGAGGAGCACCACAACCGCACTACCCGCTCGGAAGGATACTTTCTCATTCCTCCTCAAGCACGAGCCCTTTCTACATATTCTCAGCAGCCTCCAACACAGGCCGCGCTGCCTACTCCGACCGCAACAACAGCCAACCCAGAGTTCCTCACACCACCGGAAACTACCCAAGGTTCTTCCAACACGCTTCACTTTTCAACGCTTTGTAAAAAAA
>NW_011152706.1:0-540 GCF_000146605.3 Meleagris gallopavo | reverse complement strand
GGGCAGCACACGTCTCACTCAAGTCGAAAGACCAGGACCCATTACAGCATTATGGCGTTACGTAAGAAAAGTAGAGTTGAACAGGAAGAGGGATTTCACTGAAGGATGCACCAGAGCTCTCGCTGCAGGCCTCAGGGAAAGGATGAAAAAAGATAGCTGCAGAACAGCTGACCCAGAAGATTCCGCCCCACCACTTTCACATCCCCCTTCCAACCCTCGCAGCCAGCCACCCCAAAACACACCGTCGCACAAGGATCTCCACCAACAGCCCCACACACAGCCAAGCCATTTGCTCCCAGACCACAAAAACCAATAGCCAAAAGTGAAAGCCACAGACAAAATCTCTCGGCAACAGGAAAGCGAGGAACGGAAAGATGACACACCACATAAAGCCGGCACCGCGGCACCACACAGACCACTGCCACCACCCAGCCCCACCAGGCTCCTGCCCAGCACGACCCGAGTCCCGCCATGGCTGTGCCTGCAAGCCCACAGCACCCACGTGGGTACGGCATCCTGCTGCTCACGCTCCTTATGAAA
>NW_011152705.1:0-497 GCF_000146605.3 Meleagris gallopavo | reverse complement strand
TGTAAGACCCTACACTTGCTTTTGTTGAACCTCATCCGGTTTCTTACTACCAGCTCTATATTTGCCTACCTTGCTTGCTAAGTACATAATCAATGAATATACAGATGTTATAATTGAGAAACATACAAGAGAGTTTGGTTAAGCAGGCTACTACAGCAAAAAGAATAGATAAAGGTCTTAC
This sequence comes from Meleagris gallopavo, assembly GCF_000146605.3. NCBI lineage: Eukaryota > Metazoa > Chordata > Aves > Galliformes > Phasianidae > Meleagris > Meleagris gallopavo. The sequence continues at coordinate 316 of NW_011152705.1, read as the reverse complement.
CCATACCCTAGGCTCACTAGAAAACTCCAAAAGGAGAGCTCTCCAGAAAGAGATTCTTCCTTGCTGGCAGTCAGCTCTTAAATGGGGTCTAGGAGAGGTGGAGCCAGGCTCCACCCCTTCCGGCAGCACAGGTGAATTGCCTTCACCTGTGCTCCCAGGGCTGACTCATTGCTTGCCTCAGGTGATCAATCAGAGATTCAGGCCATGATTCAGCAGTTCCCGTACAGTACCACAAGGCAATTTGATGTTGGGGGAGTGCAGTCAGTAATTCTATATATATTGGTTTGTGTGTGCATGCATTTCATGCTTGCTTTTT
>NW_011152704.1:0-445 GCF_000146605.3 Meleagris gallopavo | reverse complement strand
AAAAACAAAAAAAAAAGGAAATAAGACCAAAAGAAGGAAATCTATGCCTCTAAAGACTTGGTTCTCAATAGAAGTGTCACCCCAAAGAACTCAGACACCTGACACCAAGCATTAGCAGACAGGAGTCATCCTATGGAAAACCACTGCATTTCTGTGTTGTTTTTACAAGATTGGCCCTCATTTGTCAGAGAAAATCCTACATAGGTAAGATAACAGCAATCATATAAAAGATCTTTTTGATCTTCAAGGCCTGTGACTTTACAACCTTCTCATGGTTTTATATATTTTTTTTTTGTTTGTTTGTTTTGGTTTGGTTCTCAGTATTCCGCATCAAAACATCATGTAGTGTACTGGGAGTTAAAGTGTTAATGCTCCAATTCCAGGCACCTATCCCTAGACATTACAGAAGTCATGGGATCTGGCCCTTCCGGGTGGGGCGGTCTCT
>NW_011152703.1:0-432 GCF_000146605.3 Meleagris gallopavo | reverse complement strand
GCACTCTTCAGACATCTATTTTCTTTTTGAGTCCATTATTTGTAAATATGTAACTGCTACACATTAGATTAGGTATTTTCTTCTTTCTTACTTGTTTCTTTTTTTTTTTTTAATTTTTTTAATTTATTTTTTTTTATTATTTTTTAATAATATCTTCAGTGCTAGGAGTTGGGTTTTAAAAATACATGAAATGGTGTGGAGTTGCTCCTCGGGAAACCCGGCTTTCCTGAGACATCTTCCACCATGTGCAAGAGAGTGACCACAACGCCTCGCCGCGCCGACGGAGAGGAGGAAAACAACAACAAAAACAGTACACAGCAATGGCCAAAGAAAAGAATCATACAACAACACTGTTCAATCCCAGAGCTCTGAAGTAGCATATCTTCATTCTGAAAATAAGTTTTCTTTACGATGGAAGTCTTTTTTTTTTTT
>NW_011152702.1:0-390 GCF_000146605.3 Meleagris gallopavo | reverse complement strand
CTGTTTGGGAGGTTGTAGGTATTGTTGGTTTTTTATTGTTGTTGTTATTGTTTTTTAGATTCCACTTTGCCTTGAACCAAATGTCTCATTAAAGGGAATTAGTTCCAGGAAAATGAACTGAGCAAATCAAAGAAACTGTGATGGTGCACTTCTGCCCCCCCACCTTCCTCAAATAAACACTTACATAAATGTTACATTTACACAATTTAACCTCATACAAGATACAATATGTATAACACTGGTGTGTTATTGGCATCAGTTTCTGGGAAGTAACTCAGGTCCCTACCACAGCAGGCAGACCAGCAGGCTACCCGTGCTCGGGGAGGGAGCTCAGCTGTTCCCAGTGTTGGTAAAGCCACAGGGTGAATGAAGGGAAAGCCCAGAGTGGTC
>NW_011152701.1:0-606 GCF_000146605.3 Meleagris gallopavo | reverse complement strand
GCGCCGGTGGTCGCGGAGACGCCCGGACCCGATTTGGTGAGCGGGATCAGAGGTGGCACGAAAAGCATAAACAAGATGGCCGGTTAGCTCAGTTGGTTAGAGCGTGGTGCTAATAACGCCAAGGTCGCGGGTTCGATCCCCGTACGGGCCAGTTTTTGTTTTGCGACCCTGACCGGGTTTTTTTTTATTAGCAGAAGCCAAATTATTGGAACTCTAGTGGAAGGTGAGGGTGCGATTTGAGGAACACCCCCAGGGTGAGCGCAAGCATCTCAGCCGCTCTGCGACGAGCACAAGTGGCTGCCGTCATCTGTTTTCCCCGCTGCGCCCAATCAACTGTTGGGCGACAAAAGTCAAAGGCACCGCTGGGATTCGAACCCAGGATCTCCTGTTTACTAGACAGGCGCTTTAACCAGCTAAGCCACGGCGCCGGGCAGGCCGCAATCGTGTGGGCCGCGCCCCGCCCAAATGGGCCGCGGTGCGTGGGGGGGGGAGGGTGCGCGGGAGCGGCTTCACGAAAGGTGAGGGTATCGCGCTGAGCAACTTTCCCTGCTCTGAGCTGTGGGTGGGCCGTCCGTAACTCTCCCCATTTCGGGGAGAAAACGTTTG
>NW_011152700.1:0-403 GCF_000146605.3 Meleagris gallopavo | reverse complement strand
GAGGGAAATGAAAAAGAATGGAGTTGAATGGAGTGTAGGGAAATAAAATGGAATGGAACGAAAAAGGAAGGGAGTGGAGTGCAGGGAAATGAAATGGAGTGGAGGGGAGGGGAGGGAAAGGAATTTAAAAGGAGTGGAGGGAAATGAAAAGGAGTAGAGTGGATTGGAGGGAAATGAAGTGGAGTGGAAGGAGTGGTGGTAAATCAAAAGGAATGGAGTTGAGTGGAGGGTAATGAAATTGAATAGAGTGGAGTTGAAGTAAATGAAATGTAAAGGAGTAGAGGAGAGTAGAGGGAAATGAAATGAAAGGAAATGGACTGGTGTGTTGTCTAGGAAAATCCAGACAGAGGGCCTGCCAAAAAATTTGGCTGTTCAGGTCTCCAGCTGCAAGGAATGCCTGAGC
>NW_011152699.1:0-706 GCF_000146605.3 Meleagris gallopavo | reverse complement strand
AGTCGTCTTTTCTCAAGGCTAAACAGACCCAGTTCACTTAGCCTTTCTTCATAGGGGAGATGCTCCAGGCCCTTCACCATCTTTGTGGCCCTCCGCTGGACTCTTTCCAAGAGATCCCTGTCTTTTTTGTACTGGGGAGCCCAGAACTGGACACAGTACTCCAGATGAGGCCTTACCAGGGCAGAGTAGAGGGGGAGGATCACCTCCCTCGACCTGCTGGACACGCTCTTTTTAATGCGCCCCAGAATGCCATTGGCCTTTTTGGCCACGAGGGCACACTGCTGGCTCATGGCCAACCTGTCATCCACCAGGACGCCCAGGTCCCTCTCTGCAAAGAGGCCAGCCCTGTAAGCAAGCAATTAAGAACGTGGATATCCTATTAACAGCTACATAAAACACAATCTGATACAATCTGATAATAAAAAGCAGAGGAAAAATATTGAAGCTGAGAACATGTAGTCCAAATCTTTGGATTTCAGGTATAACATAACTTTATACTTTTTTCAGGTATAAAATAACTTTAATTTTGCAAGCAAACTATGTGTTGGCCTCATGACAAAGTACTAGATACTTCTTATGTAAGAAATTTTACTTTCTTTTCATAGATGCAAATGTAGCTTCTGCTCTCAAAAAAGTATTGTTTACACTACAAATCCATGATGCATTTTCATTTTAGCTATTTGAAAAAAAAAAAAACATTTACAAC
>NW_011152698.1:0-432 GCF_000146605.3 Meleagris gallopavo | reverse complement strand
CATTTACTATCTATAGCCTTTTTTTTCCAAAAAATATTTTGTTCCCTATTTCTCTTTGAGTCAACAGAATCTGAAGCTAAATTCAATTCATACAACAAATCTCTACTTTAGGTGAGGAAGTTAGGAAACCTAACATTTTAGTTATAAATTCTGTTAGTAGGCTGAATGTGTTCCTGCATTCATTTATCAACAATATAATTTTGGCTACTGGATGCTTTATTCTGAATGTAGATACTGGAATGAATTCCTATGATCAAACTAATATTCTTAATTACCTTTATGAATTTGTTTGTAGTATTTAATCACTGTCATAAGGGTTGCTGGGGAATAAAGCATTCTTCTTCAGATTTTTGGGGATTCACAGGATCACAGTATCACAGAATGGCCAGAGTTGGAAAGGACCTCAAAGAGCATAAATCTCCAACCCCCTGC
>NW_011152697.1:0-547 GCF_000146605.3 Meleagris gallopavo | reverse complement strand
GGGGGATGGAAGGGGGTCTGTAATGGGGTAATGGGGTGATGGGGGATGGAAGGGGGTCTGTAATGGGGTAATGAGGGATGGGAGGAGATCTGTAATGGGGTTAAGGGGGAATAGGGTACGGAATGGGGTCTGTAATGGGGTGACGGGGGATGGAAGGGGGTCTGTAATGGAATAATGGGCTAACGGGACAGGGAATGGGGTCTGTAATGGAATAATGGGATAACGGGACAGGGAATGGGGTCTGTAATGGGGTTAAGGGGGAACAGGGTACGGAATGGGGTCTGTAATGGGGTGATAGGGGATGGAAGGGGGGTCTGTAATGGGGCGATGGGATGGGGAATGGGCTCTGTGATGGAATAATGGGCTAATGGGACAGGGAATGGGGTCCATAATGGACTAATAGGATAATGGGGCTTGGAATGGGGTCAGCATGGATGCAGCATTTCCTGAGCTGCTCCCTGCGGTGCATGGAGGGGGGGGGGGGGGAGGAGTTAGTTTCGTGGAAGCAATGGCTGAGCTTTCATTGTACCGCAGGGGCTCAGGGAGG
>NW_011152696.1:0-424 GCF_000146605.3 Meleagris gallopavo | reverse complement strand
AAAAAAAAAAAAACACACCAAAATGTGCAAGTCTTGTCATGAGGCTGCTCTTAGTGTCCCCAAATGAAGAAAAAAATAGGCAAAACAGAAAAGAAATTAAGAAAGAGCCAAAGAGGCCAAAATAAAAGAAAACAAATACTAACAATAATAAAAAGATTTCTCTTAAAGCTGCATCTTCTTATACTGGCATCTTACTCCAAGATGCACAAGAACCACTAGAAACAGCCACCTCCATATGAACAGGGAAAGTGCTGCTCTCTGCCTCCATCTAATACGTGAGATTTATAAGTGCTTCAGCTCCCCAGAGGCACTCAGGCATATTGCTATATATAGGACTGTTCCCAGATTACAGAATGCCTTCCCTTGACAGTGGCATTATCAGACCGTAGGGATTTTTTCCCCCTTTTTCTTCTTTTTTCTTCTT
>NW_011152695.1:0-330 GCF_000146605.3 Meleagris gallopavo | reverse complement strand
TGGGGCCTGGCTAATGCTTATCAGGCCTTGTACAATACTATAGCAGAGAGGGAGAGAGTTTCTGAAATTAAGAGAGAGAGTCTCTGTGATGAAAGAGAGTGTCTCGGAGCTGAGAGGGATAGTCTCAGGGAGACAGTACAAAATGAGCAAGAGAGTCTCCAAGCCAAAAAGGAGAGTTTCCAGGAGGGACTCCAAGCCAAGAGGGAGAATCTCCGGGCTGAGAGAGAGAGCCTCCTAGTCGAGAGAAAAGCCCTCCAATCTGAGAGAGATGCCCTCCGAATCGAGAGAGACTCCCTGCAATCCAAACTCAACAGTCTTCAATCTCAACAA
>NW_011152694.1:0-388 GCF_000146605.3 Meleagris gallopavo | reverse complement strand
GGCAGTGCTGTGGGGCAGTGCTATGGGGTGCTATGGGGCTCTATGGGGATCTATGGGGTGCTATGGGGAGCTAGAGAGCGCTATGTGGTGCTATGGGGCTCTATGGGGCACTATGGGATGCTATGGGGTGCTATGAAGCTCTATGGGGCGCTATGGGGTGCTATGGGGACCTATGGGGTGCTATGGGGTGCCATGGGGCGCTATGGAGCTCTATGAGGCACTATGTGGCGCTATGGGCGCTATGGGGCGCTATGGGGCGCTATGGGGTGCTATGTGGTGCTATGGAGCTCTCTGGGGCGCTCTGGGGCTCTATGGGGAGCTATGGGGCGCTATGGGCGCTATGTGGCGCTATGGAGCTCTCTGGGGCGCTATGTGGCGCTATGGGCGC
>NW_011152693.1:0-356 GCF_000146605.3 Meleagris gallopavo | reverse complement strand
GGATGTGGGGGGATGTGGGGCGATGTGGGGCTCTATTGGCTCTATGGGGCGTTATGGGCTCTATAGCCCATAGATCTATAGATCTCTGTGGGTCTCTATGGGGCTCTGTGGGGCTCTACGGGGTGCTATGGGTCGTTATGCGGTGCTATGGGGCTTTATGGGATCTACAGGGCTCTATGGGGTTCTATGGGGCTCTATGGGGCACTATGGAGCGCTATGGGGTGCTATGGGGCGCTATGGGGACTATGGGGCTCTATGGGGCACTATGGGGTCTATGGTGCTCTATGGGGTTCTATGGGTCTCTATGGGGCACTATGGGGCTCTATGGGGCGCTATGGGGCTCTATGGGTCTCTAT
>NW_011152692.1:0-429 GCF_000146605.3 Meleagris gallopavo | reverse complement strand
CAGAGACTCATAGAGACCCCATAGGGACCCACAGAGACCCCATAGAGACCCACAGAGACCCACAGAGACCCCATAGAGACCCATAGGGACCCACAGAGACCCCATAGAGACCCATGGGGACCCACAGGGACCCCATAGGGACCCACAGGGACCCCATAGGGACCCATAGGGACCCCATAGAGATCCCATAGTGACCCACAGAGACCCTATAGAGACCCCATAGAGATCCCATAGGGACCCCATAGGGACCCCATAGAGCCCCACAGAGACCCCATAGGGACCCCATAGGGACCCACAGAGACCCACAGAGACCCATAGGATATATAAAGTCGCTGTTTAGTCGCAATAAACGCCATCTGTATCGCGATAGTCGGAGCGAGGGGAGATGGTGAGCACCCAGCGGAGCGGAACTCGAGGATGGGGACTTCC
>NW_011152691.1:0-505 GCF_000146605.3 Meleagris gallopavo | reverse complement strand
AGGAAGAAGGAAAGGAGAAAGAATTGTCTTTTCTTTAGGAAAACGAAGGAAAACAGCACAGCCCCTTAGATCTGCTTTTAGGTACAAGGCCTTGCAAATCTAGGGGGAAGGTGGCCCCTTGAATTCCACACCTGACAGTAACCAGTCTGCACAGAGAGGCAAGGTCTGGGGCAGGGACCGCTCCAGCCCCCAGCCTGCTTCTCGGGGCTTGTTTGATTTGGTTTTGCTAAGCATTGCTGCTTTCGGTTTCTCTACAATAGCAGAGCTTGTGTACAGAAAGGTCAATTTCAGGTCAAGCCAGGACCTTTTATCTTTTTTTTTTTCCAAACCTGGTATGCAGACAAGCTTTATTCTGTAGGGATAAAGCAAACTTAGGCATTTTGAGAAAGATGTTGGAAAATATTAGAATTAAGTACTGGATTCTTTCTTTTTATGTGAGCATCGTTAATATATTTTAGATCTGGACTAAATGCCTAACAATCCCAGAAAGAACACAATAACATAT
>NW_011152690.1:406-791 GCF_000146605.3 Meleagris gallopavo | reverse complement strand
AGTGCATACTATGTAGAAAGAGCTCATTATGGAGATTTTTAAAGTGCAGCAACCTTTGCTTGTACGACAGCCTTATGAAGAAAAACAAAACAAAACAAAACAAAAACATACTGTGAGGGAACATTCAAAGTCTAAATTTTGTAGTGGATAGAGTAAGCAATATGTATTATGAAAGCACTGACATTCCAAGTACAGCTGATTTACTAAAAGTAGCTAAAATTTATCTAGTCTATAACCAGCTATCTTTATTTCTTGAAATCTCATTCTCCAGTAATGCATTTTCAAAAGCTATAATATCTATGATGTCATTTGTTTTCTGGAATACATCATGACAGAAACATCTCAGAGTTCTGCTGAAGTCAAAGAATGATGATTCTCTAAATAA
>NW_011152690.1:0-386 GCF_000146605.3 Meleagris gallopavo | reverse complement strand
TCTTGGTAGGCACTAAAATATTCATAATTCTGTGACAGCAATGAGGCCACTTAAAACATTGAATTTTCATGAAAGACATGAATATTATAAAAATTGATAGGCACAGAGAACACATTCTTCTTTCCTGTAGCCTAACACAAAATATTATGCTGGCGGTAGGATAAGAATTTTCTTCTTCTGGTAGAGGTTTGGATGTACAATTACTTGCCCAAGTTTTATCAAGAGAAAATATGTATCAGATGAACATTATAGGAAATCTGGTCTACACGTGAATTAGTAAACAGGGACAATGATTTAATAGAGATGTTTTACTTGGTAAATTAGTCTACTGTATCTAATTACTAAAATTCTGATTGTTCCAGAGCAACAGGATAAGGAAGGAAGGA
>NW_011152689.1:0-436 GCF_000146605.3 Meleagris gallopavo | reverse complement strand
CGCGGCGGCTCGGCTTTGCAGAGCACCCCACGCTCCTCAGGGCTGCGGATGCTGTTGGCCAAGGAGGGCGAGGAGAAGAAACTGTACTGCAGGTCGCGGTCGGCGGGCAGCAGCCGGCCGTCCTCGTGGCCGCCGCCACCGCCGCCGCTGCCGCGCAGGCTGCCGCAGTCCAGATGCACCCCGCTGCTCTTGAGGTCCTCGGAGAGGCGGTTGAGGTCCTTCATGATGTCGATGAGCTGCACCACGGGGTGGAGGTTGATGTGCCCGTTGCCGCACTTGCTCCGGAGCAGCGCGACGATGCTGTCGACGTTGCAGCGGCCCGAGGCCAGCGTCGCGTTGGGGAAGGTGTCGGGCGCCCGATCGCGGGCGGCTGCTTCCTCCGCGCTGCCCCCCAGGATCCGGGGTTCGCCGGCGCAGCCCAGCAGCTCCTCGGCCT
>NW_011152688.1:0-663 GCF_000146605.3 Meleagris gallopavo | reverse complement strand
TCACTGCTGCCCCCCACCACCCTCCCTCTTGCTCTGGTGCCCTGGAGGTCGCTGTGGCTGGCCTGGCAGATGGGAGGGGTCCCTGAGGCCAGGCTGCCCCGAAAGTCCTTCAGGATGATGGCCTCCCACAGTCCCATCTTCCTTGGCAAGTCAGCCAGCTGCTTGCTGCTGTCCCTATGGCTGGGTGCAAGTCAGGGAGAGTCAGCCCTCGGGAGAGCCTTCACCTTCCCTTCCCTTTCCCCAGGGGATGCTGTGCGGGTGCTTTGGAGAGCAGCACAGCCTCAGCTGCCTATGGCCATCAACCTGGCGCTGCAGTGCTCCAAGAAAATCCAGAAGTACAGCACTCATGACACGCACATGGGTCTCAAGCTCCACCTGAAGATAGGTACGGGCACAGATGGGTCAGCACCGGTACTCTCTAGAGCCTCCCCTGCCAGCATTTGCAGGGCAAGCAGGAGGCAGCGAGGGCAGCGGAGGCCAGGACTCCTTCCCTGCCTGCCTTGCATCAGCTGTAGCACAGGCCCCTCGTTCCCAGTGAGGGTCCCAGAGCACAGCCCCCAACATCTGACCCCATTGGGAGGTAGATCCCACACCCAGACCCCAGACAGGCCCTTCTGTCCTGCCTGCCCCTTGGATAAGGGATGTGTCACCTCTGGAACGCTC
>NW_011152687.1:0-611 GCF_000146605.3 Meleagris gallopavo | reverse complement strand
CCAAAGCCTGGGTGACACAGGGAACTGCCAATGTTATGCCTGCTTTCGCACGCCCAGGGCATCACAAAACAACCTGCACTCAGCTCATGCCCACTTCACAGCCAGCCTGGTGTTCATTTCATTACTTATCTTGGTATCCATGTCCCTGGGCAAGGTGGAACTTCTCTCCAAAACTGAGCAGCAGAGGACACGAGGCTTCCAAGCTCTGCTCTCATCCTCCTCTGCGCCTCTGGCTCTCAGAGACAAAAGTGGAGGACCCCACATTTGTTATATCACAGCCACTCCTTCTTCAATGCCTGACAGCGTGTTAATCCCATCCATGTCCTCTGGCTTTCCCTCAAACCTCCACCTCTGCTCACCCACCTTCTCTCCTCTGGCCAGGTCCGGACAACCCCTGGAGCTCTTCTGATTATGCCTACCAGGACGCCACAGCCTATGTGACACAGGGAACTGCCAATGTTATGCCTGCTTTCACACGCCCAGGGCATCACAAAACAACCTGCACTCAGCTCATGCCCACTTCACAGCCAGCCTGGTGTTCATTTCATTACTTATCTTGGTATCCATGTCCCTGGGCAAGGTGGAACTTCTCTCCAAAACTGAGCAGCAGA
>NW_011152686.1:0-388 GCF_000146605.3 Meleagris gallopavo | reverse complement strand
CCCCCCCGGCTGCCCATTGACGTCAGCTGCCGATACAATTAGGGCCGGCTGGCGCTGGGATCGATGCGGCCCCGGGCGGCCCCTTATGTAAGAGCCGTCGCAGCCCGGCGTCACCCCGCGCTCACGGCCCCATCCCTGCCGCAGAGCAGTACGCCGTGGATGAGCTGCTCCGCGCCTTCATGCAGCAGGTGGAGATCGACGAGCAGGTGCTCATCTACCTGGAGATGACTCAGGTACGGGATGGGGGGGCTGAGGGGCGCCGCCCCCGGCTCGGCCCGTCCTGATGGGGTCCCCGCAGTTCCACAACGCCCGGCAGCTGGCCGCGTGGTGCCTGCACTACATCTGCACCAACTACAACAGCGTGTGCCGCCGCTTCCCCCGCGAGATG
>NW_011152685.1:0-304 GCF_000146605.3 Meleagris gallopavo | reverse complement strand
GGCTTTTGCATCTTGCACTATTTTGCCTTCTCTTATTTCACCACACCTGCTTGCGGATTAATTTTTTCTTGAGATGTGTGTGCGTGTAGTGGAAGCATAAAATTTGAGTCTCTGAATGCTGCAGTGTGTTTGCACTGCATTATCCTGCAGGTCATAAAACCGACTGAAAGGAAGGTACGGCATGCAACAGGACTTGGTCTGCACTGCAAATACTTGTCTATGGATTTAAAACAAAACGAGATCCCTGGAACTTCTTTAACAGAAATCCAGATCGTATCAACAAAATTCCCACTATCTGAAGAAG
>NW_011152684.1:0-515 GCF_000146605.3 Meleagris gallopavo | reverse complement strand
TTTTCCTTTTCTACTTCCCTTCACCCCCCTTCTCTCTCTCTCTCTCTCTCTCTCTCTCTCTCTCTCTTTTTTTTTTTAATTTCCTTTCTCCGACATTTACCCGCAGCGATTTCATTCGGGCGTCTTTTAGCTTTCGGGCAGCGCGACCGCAGCGAACGCAGCCAGCGAAAGGGATGCTCTCACTCCTTTAAACCCCGACTATTTCTGCCGCTGGGCAGAGGCGTTGCGGGAAAGGACGAGCACCTTAACCCTGCTGTTCTCGCACCGAGACGCCCACGGGCACGCGGCTGGGATGGGAGAACGGAGCCCAGGGGCCGCTCTCCTCGCCCCCCTCCTCCCTCCGCCGCTTACCTGGGCACCGCACAGCGCCGGGGCCGAGTCCGGCTGCAGGAGGAGCTCGGGCAGCCCGGAGGATCCGCAGGATACCTTCGGTAACGAGCGAATAGTAGCAAAACAACAACAACAAAAACCAGTTAGGATGTTGCCCAAGCCTCCCTGCGCATCCCAGCCGGGCG
>NW_011152683.1:0-778 GCF_000146605.3 Meleagris gallopavo | reverse complement strand
GCGCGCTCGCAGTGCCTGCTTCCCGCCGCGGCGGACGAACGTAAAATGGCAAAGTAATACATATCTAAAGCACCTTCCTAATTCCTTGCTCCCAAAGTCTTAATGTGTATCCACTTACAAGCTTGCTCTGGTAGCAAGGAATTAGAAAGGTGCTTTGGATATATATTATTTCCCTATCTATATGACTTGAATTTCCACAGACCCGGGGAGGTGTGGGTCCCGCTGAGCGGGATTGTATCCGAGCTCTCCCATTCCTCAGTCCTCTAACAGAATGTTGATCTGCATCTGAAGAAAACATGAATTCTGTGAAAAATGTATCAAGATGTCCACAGATTACCAGACAATCTGAATGAAGTACATAATCTACACAAGACCAAGTTAATCTCGAAAAACAGTCCAAATATGGGCAGATTACTTGAGAATACACAGCACAAGCTTTAACAGTCACAATTTTCCTCATGTTTGTGTGGAACTTCCTGTGCTCCAGTTATTGCCTGTTGCCCCTGGTTCTGTCTCTAAAAAGCCTGGTCCCATCCTCTTGAAACCCTCCCTTCAGATATTTGTGTGTGTTGCTAAAAAACTCTCAGTCTTCTCCACAGTCTTAGAATTACATAATCATTAAAGTTGAAAAAAAAAAAACCTCAAAGATCATCTAGTCCAACCATCAATCCATAACCTCCACTCCCACTAAACCATCTTGCTGGGTGCTGATTCAGGTTGCAGCTTGACATTTCCTCCCAACTTGTCAACTTACTGAGGGTGGACTCAATCTCTTTGT
>NW_011152682.1:0-426 GCF_000146605.3 Meleagris gallopavo | reverse complement strand
CACCATTAACCCCTCCCACGGGCAGGAAGCGGCAATGCGACCCCCCGGGAGCTGCGCTCCTGCCAGATCCGCCCCAGCGGCTCCGTTTGGTGCCGGCTCCCCACGGAGAGCGCCGGGAGCTGAAGCTCCCACGGAGCCCCCCCACCCCCCCGCCGCGCTGCCGTGTGTGCGGCACGAGGCCCCGTCAGCAGCGGGTGATGGGAATGGGCACGGGGCGCGATGGGGATAAGGGAGAATTGGGGACCTGGAGTGATGGGCACAGGGGATGATAAGGACCCAGGGGTGAATGGAGACCCGGGGGATGATGGAGACCCGGGGGACAAAGGGGATCCGGTGCAATGAGGCCGGGCTGGGGCTCGGTGCCCCGTCCCTCCCCAGGTCACCGTCCCGTGCCCGGGGCTGGGCACAGGGGTCAGGGGTCGGGCG
>NW_011152681.1:0-515 GCF_000146605.3 Meleagris gallopavo | reverse complement strand
CCCCCCCCATCCCGCGGCGTCGATGCGACTCGGCGAAGGCGGTGATTCGGGGCCAACTGATGGCGATTTCCTCCGCTGCGGGAAGCACCAAAATCCCCTGATTTTACCCCAAAAAGAGCCCACAAAAAAGAGCGGATTTTGTTCGACCCCAAACTGGTGGTTTTTTGGAGTGAATTTGGGGCAAAAACGGTCAATTTTAGGGAGAAATTAGGGGCAAAAATCTCAATTCTGGGAGGCCAAATTTTGGGTCAAAACCTCGAATTTTGGGGCTCAACTTTGGGTCAAAAAGCTCCGATTTTGGAGCTCGATTTTAGGGAGAAATTTGGGTCAAAACTCCACAGATTTGGTTAATTTGGGGGCCAAAATCTCAATTTTGGAGTCAGAATTCCAATTAAATTTGGGTCAGAATCCCAATTATTTGGATAAATTTGGGTCAAAAATCTCAATTTTTAGGGCCAAGTTTGGGTCAAAATCTGCAATTTTGGTCAAAACCTCCAATTTTTGTCCCCAACTTT
>NW_011152680.1:0-521 GCF_000146605.3 Meleagris gallopavo | reverse complement strand
CCCAGGGAGGTTGTGGAGTCTCCTTCTCTGGAGATATTCAGGTCTCGCCTGGACGCCTACCTGTGCGACCTGGTGTAGGGAACCTGCTTTGGCAGGGGGGTTGGTCTCGATGATCTCTAGAGGTCCCTTCCAACCCCTACAATTCTGTGATTCTGTGATAAGCAGCCACTGTCGGGTACATTTTGTGCTTGAGTAGCATTTGAGATTATCTCCTATAGGATAAAATGATAAGAAAGCCATAGTGGTTCAGATCAGTATTGATCTTACCGGATAATAGCAGGAGAAAGAACAAAAGAAACAGGATAAGTGTGAAGTGATCTTTTCTCACCTAGTTGCTAGCAAACATTTCTGTGAGGTACTTGCTGATAATAAACCTAATATTTTTAAAAAATTTACTTTGAGTAGGGCTTATGGTAAAGGTTTTTGTTGTTGTTGTTGTTGTTTTTAATTCTGCCTACTAATTACTCAATTTTGAAAAGGCAAAGGAAAACAAAACAAGTTTTAAAAATATATAATTAAAT
>NW_011152679.1:0-442 GCF_000146605.3 Meleagris gallopavo | reverse complement strand
TGACACAGAGGAAAAATCATTAACCTACACCACACATAATGACTTGATTGTCTTTGAGTCCCTATGGCTGAGCACCTCCCATTACCCTGGAGACAAGAGAAGATCTTAGCACTCTGCTCCTAACTGTACATTCAAGTTTTAAAGACAGTATCCACTCTAATGTTTTTCCTTCTACTGCCTCAGAAACCGATCTAGCAGAGTCTGAAATAGATAATTGTCATTCATACTTAGTCTGACATTTCACTCCAATGAGTCAAAGCCTACTTAATCCAAAAAAAATCACTTTAAACATGGAAGGAAATAGGAATGGGAGGGTAACTGAATAGCAACGCTGCTTCAGCTTGACTTTCTGCAGTAAAAGCACAAGAGGAAAGGCTGGGGGACTCTGGAAAATAAATCTCATGCAGCGTTCAAGACTGGATTAGAAGGGACCAGTAGAAGT
>NW_011152678.1:0-439 GCF_000146605.3 Meleagris gallopavo | reverse complement strand
TGGATTTCTCATCAGCATAAGAAGAGGTGAATCAAGTAACTCGCAGTATTTCTTTGGCTGTTGCATATATAAAAGCCTCATTAAGTCTCCCCAGCGACTGGAGATGGATTTTGTTTAGAATGGTTTTGTTTGTTTTTGTAACAAAGACAGCAAATACGGGAAATAATTAAATAACTGTGTTTTCATACTCTCCTGATCATCAGAAGCCTATATGAGATTTTAATTAGTGCTGCATTTTCAATAACTCTGCACGTGTTGCAGATTCTTTCCTGGATAACAGGGAGATAATTATGAGAATCCTGTTTTTCAGCCTCTCACTAAAGGGATGGCTGATACATTTAATCATGATGTAGAAATGCTGGCAGCTTTCTCTGAGTTCAGCCTCTCTCTAATTACATTTCTAGATTTTTAGTAAATTGAAAGGGAAAATGTAGGAACA
>NW_011152677.1:0-450 GCF_000146605.3 Meleagris gallopavo | reverse complement strand
TCTTTGCAGTGAACTCCCTCTATATTTTCCCTCGGAGGGGAGGAGGGGGGAGGGGAGGGATGGAAGATGGCACTTTGTGACTCGCTTCCTTCTTGCCCATCATGGCACAGATTCTGTACATTTATTTAAGCAAACAAACAAACAAAAATTGCAAAGAAGCAAACGAGCGCAGTTTGCTGCATGCCTGGAAACTGCAAGAGGGAAGGGAGGGGAGGGTCTTGCTCGAATGTCTCACTCGTGTCTCTCTCCCTCCCTCGCAAACACACACACACACACACACACACACCCACCCTCACCCTCACCACCACCCCACCGCCCCTACGGGACTCCCTCCCTCCCCAGCGGTGCGGGGCCGCACGCCCTGGGTTCGTCCCCACGTCGGCCCAGCCCACCCCGTCGGGGATGCGCGGTGAAGCTTCGTCGTGACACCATGGTTTGTTGGGGTTTTTT
>NW_011152676.1:0-610 GCF_000146605.3 Meleagris gallopavo | reverse complement strand
CCTAAAAGGGGATCCTGAAAGGAGACCCCAAAACGAGACCCCGAAAAGAGACCCCGAAAGTGGACCCCAAAAGGAGACCCTAAAAGAATGAGGCAGATCATCCCATTGCCCCCCCATTGCCTCCCCAGTTGCTCCCAGTCCCTCCCAGTTCCCTCCCAGTCCCCCCCCATTGCTTCCCGTCCCTCCCAGTTGCTCCCAGTCCCTCCCATTGCCCCCCCGGTTCCTCCCATTGACCCCAGTTGCTCCCAGTTATCTCCCAGTATATCCCAGTCCCTCCCATTGTCCCTCCCAGTCACTCCCACTGCCCCCCCAGTCGATCCCAGTTCCTCCCAGTTGCTCCCAGCCCCTCCCAGTTGCTCCCAGTCCCGCCCAGTTGACCCCAGTCCCTCCCATTGTCCCCCAACGCTCCCAGTTCCCTCCCAGCATATCCCAGTCCCTCCCATTGCCCCCCCAGTTGCTCCCAGTTCCCTCCCAGCATATCCCAGTCCCTCCCATTGTCCCCCCAGTTGCTCCCAGTCCCTCCCATTGTCGCCCCAGTCGCTCCCAGTTCCCTCCCAGCATATCCCAGTCCCTCCCATTGTCCCCCCAGTCGCTCCCAGTTCCCTCCCAG
>NW_011152675.1:0-477 GCF_000146605.3 Meleagris gallopavo | reverse complement strand
GTGACCTTAAGGACCCCCCCAGACGACCCCAAGTAACCTCAGAATGACCTCAAGTGACCCTCTGAATGACCCTGAGTGATCCCTGACCCCGTGTGACCCCTCAGCCTCGTGTGACCCCGAGTGACCCTGAGACCCCTTGACTCAGTGACCCAGTGTGACCTCTCGACCTCGAGTGACCTTGTTGTCCCCGTGACCCCTTGACCCCAAGTGACCCTACTGACCCCAAGTGACCCCCCCGACCCTTTGACCTCAAATGACCCCCTGGCTCCAAACAACCCCATGTGACCTTAAGGACCCCCCCAGACGACCCCAAGTAACCTCGGAATGACCCCAAGTGACCCCCCAAATGACCCCTGACCCCATGTGACCCCTCGACCTCGAGTGACCCCGAGTGACCCTGAGACCCCTTGACTCAGTGACCCTGTGTGACCTCTCGACCTCGAGTGGCCCTGTTGACCCCTTGACCCCTAGCGACCC
>NW_011152674.1:0-626 GCF_000146605.3 Meleagris gallopavo | reverse complement strand
AAAGCTGCAGTATCATGGTTTTCACAGGAACTTCTTGCCCTTTCAAGAACATTCAGAAAAGTATCCACTCATAGATTTAATTATTTTGTAATACGCATCCTAGAAACTACCAGCACGTTTTTACTAAGAGTCCACACACCATTGTCATCATCATAAGCATCTCCTACTTTCATTTTTTTTTTTCAACAGTTTTTGTTCTTTTTTTTAAAAAAAGGGAAGATTTGGAAGCTTCGTATTAAAGTACAGTGTAAAAACTAGCCTAGCACTAGAATGGAGTCGCCCGTTATTATGTATAGCATGCACCGCACAGCACCCAGCCGGCCGCCGGGCTCAGGAGAAGATGCGGATGGCCTGGGTGACGGCGCTGTGGCACACGGGGCACTGCGGCTCCGTCTTCTCGCAGATGCGGTTGGCGCACTCCATGCAGAAGAGGTTGTGGCCGCAGGGCACCAGCGCCGCGATCACCTCGCTCTCGAAGCACACCGAGCAGTCGCGGCTGCCCTTCCGCCGCACGCCCGACGACGAGCAGGACGAGCTGGACGACGAGCTGGACGAGGAAGAGGAGGAAGCTGATGAATCGGAGGGCAGACTTGGCAGATGGCCGCCCAGCCCGTTGGCGTACAGCG
>NW_011152673.1:0-435 GCF_000146605.3 Meleagris gallopavo | reverse complement strand
TAAAAAAAAATAATAAAAAAAAACAAAACGAAACCAATCCCAACAAAACAGTCACGTGGAATGGGTGGACGCGAACAGTGGGACAGGGTCTGGTCCCACCCCAGCAAGGCCAGTGAGCCTGTAGAGCAGCACCAGAGTTCACACAGCAAGGACAGCACGGGGGGTAAGGCAGCAGGCGATCAAATGCGGGACGAGGGAAGAGGACACGTTAACGCTACGTGGGATGCGTCCCAGCACAGCTCCCATGGAGGTACGGGGACACACGGGCATAAGGAGGGATGCAAACAGCCAGCCCCAGCCCCGGGGCTGCAGGACAGCAAGGGGAGGGGGGGTAGCCCCCCAACCACAGCTAGGAGCTGGAAGAGCCCCCACCACTCCCTGCAGGGCTACAGGCAGTGGGGGGAGAGCAGACGGCTGTGCTCCTGCAGGAGGGAA
>NW_011152671.1:0-337 GCF_000146605.3 Meleagris gallopavo | reverse complement strand
GGGGTGTGGGGTTATGGGGTGTTATGGGGTGTGGGGTTATGGGGTGTTATGGGGTGTAGGGTTATGGGGTGTGGGGTTTTGAGGGGTTATGGGGTTATGGGGTGTTACAGAGTATGGGGTTATGGGGTATAGGATTGGGCTATATGGGGTGGGCTATAGGGTCAGGTTATGGGGTGGGCTATAGGACTTGTAATGGGGTGGGGTATAGGATCGTTATGGGGTGGGCTATAGGATCGTTATAGAGTGGGCTATAGGACTGGTTATGGGGTGGGCTATGGGATCGGCTATGGGGTGGGCTACAGGAGTTGTAATGGGGTGGGCTATAGGATCGTTATGG
>NW_011152670.1:0-760 GCF_000146605.3 Meleagris gallopavo | reverse complement strand
GGGCTCCCATACAGCCGTAAGGGGGCTGGGGAGCGTGAAGCCTCCGGAGGGGGTCGGGGGCAGCGGGGCTGGGGGCATCCATAGGGCCTGGGGTGGCTGTAAGGCCTTAGGAGGGCCTGGGGAATTCCTATAGGGCCTGGAGGTGCCTGTAGGGCCTGGGAGTGCCTGTAAGGTCTCGGGAGGGGCTGGGGATGTTTATAGGGCCTTAGGAGGCCCTGAGGGTGCCTATAGGGCCTGGAAGCGCCTGTAGGGCCTTAGGAGGGCCTGGGGGCGTCTGTGGGGTCTTAGGGGTGTCTGTAGGGCCTGGAGGTGCCTGTAGGGTCTTAGGAGGACCCGGGAGTGCCTATAAGGCCTCAGCAGAGCTTGGGGGTTTTTATAGGTCCTTAGGAGGGCCTGAGAGTGCCTATAGGGCCTAGAAGGACCTGTAGGGCCTTAGGAAGGCCTTAGGGGTGCCTGTAGGGCCTTGGGGTGCCTGAAGCGTGCAGCCCCTCAATGGGGTGTTTGTAGGGCCTGGGGGTACCCAGGAGTGCAGCCCTTTGGGGGGGGGTTGCCCAGAGGGTAGAGCCCTTCAGGCAGTGACTATAGGGTCTTTGAGGGGGGCTCCCCGGGGGCTCAACAGTGCCTGTAGGGCTTGTGAGGTTCTCTGCAGGGTGCAGGCCTTAGGGGAGAGGGGCTGTAGGGCCTGCGAGGGGGCTGAGGCCATTTGGAGCATCTGAGAGTGCAGCCCCTTGGGAGAGGACTGAAGGCTTTGGGGGGGGGG
>NW_011152669.1:0-380 GCF_000146605.3 Meleagris gallopavo | reverse complement strand
CAGGAGACTGTGATCCAAAATGCTCAGTAAGGAGTATCTGTGCCAGCACAGGGATGTTGCTGACCTATGCTTGCCCTCAGTGCTGTGTCCATGGGCAGTAGGGCTGAGTGGTATTACCAGCAGTCAGCAGCACTCTTGAGTGTTCAGGTTTCTTTGTGGTGAAAATATGCTTGATGCATTCACAGAGTTTTGGAGTACTACTGAAAATGTCTTTCCTCTGGGCTGTAGTTCACTATTTCAGGCACCACGGTGTTCAGAAAAGAATTCCTTACTAGAAAATGAGGTGGAAAGAAGTCATTACTTTAGAATCACCCTCTCTCATGCTACAAGAGAACGAGAGAAAGCCAGTGCAAGCTTTTGTTCTAATGAAAGCAAACATA
>NW_011152668.1:0-350 GCF_000146605.3 Meleagris gallopavo | reverse complement strand
GGCTGGCAGAGCGCGGGGCGTAGCGGGGCTGTGACGGTGCCTGGCGTGCCGTTGAGACGGGATTTGTGTATGCCCTTGTTCCTGTGAATATTTTATGCTTCCGTTTCATGTTTGTGTTCTATTTAATATATTGTATTCGCGTAGTCGTAGTCTGATTCCTCCGCTCGCCCCAACAGCTCTCGGCCGCGCTTTTAAATTAATCCGGTGCGGGACGGCAGTAGCGCGATCTATCCGTGCGCGGCGGGAGCAGTAGAGACGCGGTCCTCCCGCTTTCCTAGAGCGGCCGCGTAGGGCGAGTCTTCCAGCATCCCCTGCGCGCTCCCGCCCTGCTCAGCGGCTTCCGGTGCGCG
>NW_011152667.1:0-406 GCF_000146605.3 Meleagris gallopavo | reverse complement strand
CCTCCTTTCACTCCTTTTTCCTTTTTTAGCCCTGGCCATTTGCTCACTCTCCCTCCGCTTCTTTCTCACTCTCCTCCTCCTCCTCCTCCTTTTCCCCATCCTGTTTCTCCCTCCTTTCCGCTTCCCATTTCAGTTCTTCCTCCCCTTCTTCTTTCTCTCTCTGATTCTCCTTCTTTCTCGCTTCCATTCCGGCCCTTTTCCTCTTCCTTCCTTTTCCTCTTCTTCCTCCTTTTCCTTCCTTCTTCCTTCCTTTCCTGCTTCCTTTTCCTCTTCTTCTCATCTCTTTTGCATTCCATTCCTTCTTTCCTTTTGACTTTTCTCTCTCCATTTCTGGTCTCCTCACCTTTCCTCCCGTCCCACTCCCTGTTTCCTCCCTCGTCCCCGTTTCCCCCCATTCCAATTCCCT
>NW_011152666.1:0-376 GCF_000146605.3 Meleagris gallopavo | reverse complement strand
GTGGGGGGGGGTGGATTTTGGGATCTCTATGGGGGATTTGGGGTCGCCAGGGGGGATTTTGGTGCCCCCCGACCCATTTTGGGGTCTTCAGGTGGGATTTTGGGGTCCCTCTGCGGGATCTTGAGGTCCCCAGATGGGATTTTGGTGCCCCCAGACCCATTTTGGTGTCCTTAGATAGGATGCTGAAGCCCCCAGACCCATTTTGCCATCTCCAGACCCATTCTGGTGTCCCCATGGGGGGGATTTTGGTGGCCCCAGACCCATTTTAGGGTCTTTAGGAAGGATGCTGGCGTCCCTACAGGGGATGCTGGTGCCCCCAGGCCCATTTTGGTGCCCCCAGACCCATTTAGATGCCCCACATTGCCACTCCCTGCGC
>NW_011152665.1:0-375 GCF_000146605.3 Meleagris gallopavo | reverse complement strand
AAGGGGGGGAGGGGGGAAGCCTTTAAACACTCTGAACCTTAGCATATTTTGTAGTGTCCTAATTATTTTGTATCATCTTTCTCCTGTGTACAAAAATATTTCTAATGATATCAGACTTGAGATCCTTGGAGACATGAGAAAGGATTTCTAGGCTGCATTTCTTTTATGAATTAGTATGAAATATTATAGGCATCTCCAAAATCCTTCTACTGTTGTAGGTAAAGGGGGATGAGACTACTCACCAACTTCAGACAATGGCAGAATACGGAAAGAAGCTAAGTAAAAGGCTTGCAGTGTTTTTGACTAGAGTAAGAAAAAATAAATGTTTAGAAGCAGCTGTTATATTTTGTTCATGTAATAAGTTTTTGTTTTTGT
>NW_011152664.1:0-785 GCF_000146605.3 Meleagris gallopavo | reverse complement strand
TCGTTGCTAATTTTTTTTAAAGCCTTTAGGACGGCTGGTTTTAAAGAGAGTGGTAGGAAGCTCAGTGGCTCCCTCCTCACGTGTGCCCGCTGAGTGTGCCCGCAGACCGCCGGACTGCTTGGCCGCCTCTATTGCTCCGTTTGGGTGATGGGTAATGTCCCCAGCCCGGCAGCCACGCGAGACAGAGCCTGGCCTTTCTGTGAGGTGGGAAACACCAGCTGTGAGGGCATGAGGCCATTCTCCACTAGGCCACAAAGAGAAGAAGGCTGCTCAGATCCAAGATGGCAGATGAGGAAGATCCAAAGCCGCGGGCACACTGCTGGGTGCCAGGGAGGCTGCAAAGATGTCCACCCAACAGCCATCTGCTGCACATGTACAGGGCCTTGCGACGAAGGATGGTGGCCAGCGATGCAGTGCTGTGAGGGAGGGATGGGGCAGGCAGCCAGGCCTGGGCTCGTGGGAGTACTGAGGGGCAGGAGGAGGAAAGGCCTGGAGGGAAGCACCATAGAGCCCAGGGCAGTGTGAGGGGGCACTGCCATTGGCCAAGTCGGTGAGGGGCTGTGTGGTGCTGTCCTAGCACTGAGAGGATTGCTTCACCTCACTGAAAGGCAAGGCCCATCGGTGAGCAGAGTGCTATATTTACATAAAATAAAAGGGAAGCAAATGGGGTAATAGGCTGCCTACCGCTCCCCGGGGAAATTACATGCTGGCTCTGCTGTGTGATAGAGGGAAAAATGTTGTTTTGCGTTCAACCCTTCCCTCCCCCCCCTCACTCCAGCTTTTTT
>NW_011152663.1:0-340 GCF_000146605.3 Meleagris gallopavo | reverse complement strand
TAATGGACCCCCCTTAATGATACCCCCACCATTAAGACCCCATTAATGACCCCATTAACGACCCCATTAACGACTCCATTAAGACCCCATTAATGACCCCATTAATGACCCATTAAGACCCCATTAATGACCCATTAATGACCCATTAAGACCCCATTAACGACCCCATTAACGACCCCATTAACGACCCCATTAACGACTCCATTAATGACCCATTAATGACCCCATTAATGACCCCATTAAGACTGCATTTACGACCCCATTAACGACCCCATTAACGACCCATACAGACCCCATTAACGACCCCATTAACGACCCCATTAACGACCCCATTAACGAC
>NW_011152662.1:0-379 GCF_000146605.3 Meleagris gallopavo | reverse complement strand
TTATGGGGTTATGGGGCAGTTATGGGGTTATAGGGTTATGGGCTTATGGGGCAGTTATGGGCGGGGTTATGGGGCGGTTATGGGGCAGTTATGGGGTTATGGGGCGGAGTTATGGGGCAGTTACAGGGCGGTTATGGGGTGGTTACAGGGCAGTTGTAGGGTGGCTATGGGGCAGTTATAGGGTGGTTATGGGGCAGCTATGGGGCAGCACTCACCTCGGTGCCGACCCGCAGTGCTGTGGGGTGGAGGCAATGGGGCCGAAGGCTGTGGGGCTGCGTGGGGACAATGGGGTCACCCTATGGGGTCAGCCTATGGGGCCGCCCTATGGGGCCACACTATGGGGCCACCCTATGGGGCCACCCTATGGGGTCACCCTATG
>NW_011152661.1:0-557 GCF_000146605.3 Meleagris gallopavo | reverse complement strand
CGATCTCTGAGGAACTAGGAAAAAAGGGCTGGGACGAGAGATCGGCGCTTTCCATTGGCTGAGAGGCGGTGTTTTGCGCTCCCATCCCCGCCCCTTCCGGCTCTTCTGAAGGCGAAGGGACGGAACTAATCGCCCCGCCCTTCTCATTGGTTGAGAGGCGAGGTGACCGCGTTGGGATTGGGCGCAGGAGGATTGAGGGGCGGGCGCAGCGCCGGAAGCACTTTCTATTGGCCGAGTAACGAGAAGGCAGCCTGGGGATTGGGCGCAGGGGGCGGAGGGCGGGCTCAGCGATTCTATTGGCTGAGAGCCGCCGAAGCCTCGCGGGGATTGGACGTCAGAGGCGGAGGGCGGGCACAGCGCGGGAGGCGCGAGCGAAGTGGCGGCGGTGAGGTCTGAGGAGATCCGGGGGGGGGAGGGGGCGGATTTTGGGTGAAAATCGCGGAGTTTTGGGGCACCGGAAGGGCTCGGAGCTTCAGGAGGGACTTCCGGAGCGGCTCAGAGCGTTTCCTGGGGGAAAAAAATCAGGATTTGGGGTCTCCTTGGCGGGAATCCCCGCC
>NW_011152660.1:0-821 GCF_000146605.3 Meleagris gallopavo | reverse complement strand
AAAAAAAACATTTAATTTTAATGCTTGACAAAGGAAATCTAAAGTTATTTAGCTACAAGTTGATCTTCTCTATATCCTGGAAGATGAAATCTATTTTTCCTCTTTTATAATTTTAATGTACCTCTGATTATTCTTGCTATTCTTCTCTGAACTGTCCTCACTAATTTACTGTAGAGTGATAAGTAAACTGTAGAGTCCTTTAAGCGAGGTATTTATTTTAATTAATATACACTACATAGATAATGATTAAATCAATTATGCTGCTGAAATATTTTCCCTTAGAATAAAAAAGCTTTTTCTTTTTTGATTTGTCTATTTTTAATTTTTAATTTTAATTTATTTTTGTTTATTTCTTTGTTTTCTTTCATAAATAATATAGATTATGCTGAAGATTTACTTCACTACAGTTTCTGGGAAGCTCATTGCAAAATTGTTATTGTTACTCTCCAATCTGCTTTGATTCTGTTGCCTATGCTTGTATTGATAGAAGAACTTTTTCTTACCCAAAATATTTTCTTTGAGAATTACTCTCATTTTTTTAAAAAGATCTTAATTTTAACCCATCCTCCAATGTACTTATCATAGACACATAGAACAGAATCATGGCATGGCTTAGGTTGGCAGGGACCTTAAAGATCATCCAGATCCAAACCACCTGCTGTAGGAGGATCACCACCTCAATAGACCAGGATGCCATTTAATCTGATCTCAAGTATATACAAGGTGTCCACAACCACTCTGGGCAACTTATTCCAGTGCCTCAGCACTCTACAGTTGCAGAATTTCTTTCTAACATCTAACCTAAATTTCCCTGTTTTATT
>NW_011152659.1:0-501 GCF_000146605.3 Meleagris gallopavo | reverse complement strand
CAGGACGGGGGTGGGGGGGACGCGGGGTCCCGCACGCCCTGACGCCCGCCCCCCTGCAGGTACGCACGCTGCGCATGCACCTCTTCACCGGGCTGCAGCTGGCGTGCTTGGCCGTGCTCTGGGCCGTCATGTCCACCGTGGCCTCCCTGGCCTTCCCCTTCATCCTCATCCTCACCGTGCCGCTCCGCATGTGCCTGCTGAGCCGCATCTTCACCGACCGCGAGATGAAGTGTGTAAGTACTGCCCCGCTTTGGGGGGCGCCGGCGCAGCCCCCGCCGCCCCTCACCCCGCACCTCCCCAGCTGGATGCGGACGAAGCCGAGCCGATCCTGGACGAACGGGAAGGCGTGGATGAGTACAACGAGATGCCGATGCCGGTTTGAGCAGCCGGGTCCCAGCGCCTCCGGGGCTCCGCCAAAGAGAAGCCGCCCCGCAGCGCAGCCCTCGGCCGCCTCCCGACCGGGCCGTGGGGCGGAGCCCCCCCACCGCAACCCTGCAGCGC
>NW_011152658.1:0-363 GCF_000146605.3 Meleagris gallopavo | reverse complement strand
AGCGCCCCACTGCGATCCACTGCGACCCATAGCGACCCACAGTGCCCCATAGCGACCCACTGCGATCCACTGCGACCCATAGCGACCCACAGCACCCCATAGCGACCCATAGCACCCCACTGCGATCCACTGCGACCTATAGCGACCCACAGCACCCCATAGCGACCCATAGCAACGCATAGCAATCCATAGCGCCCCACTGCAACCTATAGCGACCCATAGCGATTCATAGCACCCCATAGCGAGCCATGGCAACCCATAGCGACCCATAGCGCCCCACAGCAACCCATAGCGACCCACTGTGCCCCACAGCACCCCATAGCGCCCCACAGCGACCTATAGCGCCCCATGGCGACCCATGGC
>NW_011152657.1:0-533 GCF_000146605.3 Meleagris gallopavo | reverse complement strand
GGGCCCTTCCTGCTATGTGCTTTTCTCCATCCACTGCTGCAGGATCTGAGCTCGGGGCGATGCTCCCTTCACCCCCCCCGGGGAGGTGGAGAAGAGACCACCGCTGTGTCTCCATCCCATGCCGGGACCACCCCAAAGCCCCCCCGGCTGCGGGACCCCCCCCACCTGCTCCACAACTATGCAAAGCTGGCTCTGCTCAGGGAGGGCTGCATCTGGGGGAAGGGGGGGGCTGGGCTGTGTCAGCAAGTCACCCAGCGGGGCGTGGGATGCTGCTGGGGTGTTCCCAATGCTGCTCGATGGCGTGGGGGGGCTCATCCAGCCCAGCTTTGCCCCCCCTCCCACACACTCACCCCATGCTTGCCAGGAGGAAGCTATGGGGGTAGGAGGATGGGGGCTGTTTGCCCCCCAACCCAGGGCTGGCACAGTGGGGGCAGAGACCCAATAAAGGACTTTCCTCCCACGCCTGGTGTCTGTGTCGTGGTTACCCCCTCCTCGTGTCCCCTCTCCCCATTAATGTCCTTTAATTGGCCCTG
>NW_011152656.1:0-462 GCF_000146605.3 Meleagris gallopavo | reverse complement strand
AAAAACAAAAACAAACAAACAAACAAAA
The DNA here is from genome assembly GCF_000146605.3 of Meleagris gallopavo. Classification (NCBI taxonomy): domain Eukaryota; kingdom Metazoa; phylum Chordata; class Aves; order Galliformes; family Phasianidae; genus Meleagris; species Meleagris gallopavo. The sequence continues at coordinate 434 of NW_011152656.1, read as the reverse complement.
CCCGAACAAAACAACCCCAAAATCTCGAGGGGTTCTTGCTGTCCGTAACAACAAACAAGAGGAGCCCCGTTCCTTCTCCTCTTCCCCCAAGAAGCTCAGGAATGTGCACGGGGGGGGGGGGGGGGCGGGGGTCCCAGGCTGAACCTCCCCTACAACTGCCTCTGGATGTGATGAAGCACCCACCGGTATCGCCTTCAGTTATTGACTGCTTTGCAAATTGCTATTGAGCAAGTGAGGAAGTGATAATTGCTGCTTTCGTTCCTTTTCTTGTGATGATGCGGGCTGCCGCTACAGGACTGAAGTCCTCGAGGATTCCTCTTTCTCTCTCTCTTTTAATTTAAAGCATAAAGTCATTTTAGTTAAGTGCAGTTACGTACAGAAACCTGCGGCAAAATCATATGACAGCTCCGCATGCAGATTGCAAAAAAAAAAAG
>NW_011152655.1:0-442 GCF_000146605.3 Meleagris gallopavo | reverse complement strand
CATCTCCAGGCTGGGATCTATGGGTCCTCATCTCCAGGCTGGGATCTATGGGTCCCCATCTCCAAACTGGAATCTGTGGGTCCCCATCTCCAGGCTGGGATCCATGGGTCCTCATCTCCAAATTGAGATCTATGGGTCCTCATCTCCAAACTGGAATCTATGGGTCCTCATCTCCAAACTGGGATCTATGGGTCCACATCTGCAAGCTGGGATCCATGGGTCCACATCCCTCATCTGGGATCCATGGGCCCCCATCTCCAGGCTGGGATCCATGGGTCCCCATCTCCAAACTGAGATCTATGGGTCCCCATCTCCAGGCTGGGATCCATGGGCCCCCATCTCCAGGCTGGAATCTATGGGCCCCCATCTCCAGGCTGGGATCTATGGGTTCCCATCTCCAGGCTGGAATCTATGGGTCCCCATCTCCAGGCTGGGATCTATG
>NW_011152654.1:0-479 GCF_000146605.3 Meleagris gallopavo | reverse complement strand
TCCCCGTCCCCCTCCCCATTCCCTCCCATTCTCATCATTGCTGCCTCATTCCCAGCCCTCTTCTACCCCAGCCCAGTCCCTTTCTGTCCCCATCCCTACTTCCCCACTCCTGGTACCTCCAACCCCATCCGTGCTCCATCTGTAACCCCATCCCAATGCCACCCCCATCCCCTCTCCCCCATTTCCCATCCTGGATCCCCCTCCTGTTCCCACCCCTGCTCCCCCATTTCCAGACCCTGGCTCTGTCCCCATCCCTGCTGTGTCCCCCAGGCACCATTTTGGGGTGGTTTCACCCCACCTCACCCCGGAGGCCGTAGGGTTCCCCATCCCTTCCGTCCCTTCCCCTTCCTGTCCCTCTTTCCCTTCTGCCTTTTTCTTTCTCTCCTTCCCATCACTTTTCCCTTCCATCTCCCCTCCTCCTCCCAGCCCTTCTCTCTTCTTTTCCTTTGCCCTTTTCCTTTTTTTTCCTTCTCATTATT
>NW_011152653.1:0-365 GCF_000146605.3 Meleagris gallopavo | reverse complement strand
CCCTGCGGCGGGCAGCGGGCTGACGGAGCCCTCCCTTCCTTTGGGAGGCTTTGAACGGAGCCGGAGCACCGGGATGAGCGAGCCGGTACCGAAGGGTCTCTGTGTTCAAACTGTTTCCACTAGGGAAAGAGAGAGGCTGCATACATAAAGACCGCAATTTGAGTATCTGTTAGATTTTCCTCTGGGTTTTGATCCAATTTCCATTTGTGTAGTTTGACCACTTGAGAGGAGAAGTTTAACTCAATGCTTTTATCTTTTTAATTTTGTTTCCTTGAAGACACATTCTCATCTCCTTTTCTCGCTGGGTTATTCCAGGTTTGCGTCTGTTTCAGGGATCTGACTTAATTCTGTTCCCAGATTTAAAT
>NW_011152652.1:0-639 GCF_000146605.3 Meleagris gallopavo | reverse complement strand
GAGTCGTAGGGCCCTACTGAGAGTTAATATGAAAGGAAGGAAAAAAAAACCCAACCAGAGCCCGGGTGCGACTGCAGGAGGGAAAGGGACAGGGATGGAGATGGGGTTTGGTGCTGAGATCCTTTGTAGGGATGCGGGGGGGTCGCTGAGGCACAAAGGAGCCCCGCAGCCCCGTTGGAGCACCGGGAACTCGGAGGGGATTGGGAAGGGAGGAGGAGAGCGGCTGGTGTGGTTTGATTGAAACAGATCAGCACGAGGAAAAAGAAAGAGAAAATGGGGGAAAGGAAGAAAGATAAAATCGGGGGGAGTTGGGGGGAGAAGGAAGAAATTGGGGGGAAAGGAAGAAATTGGGGAAAAAACGGGGGAAATAGGGGAAAAAGAAGAAATTGGGGGGAAGAAAAGAATGGGGGAAATTGGGGGAAGGGGAAAAGGTGAAATTGGGGGAAATGGGGGAAAAATGAAGTTGGGGTAGAAGAAAAAATTGGGGGAAAATGGGGAAAAAAGGGAGATTGGGGGAAAAAAAGAGAATTGGAGGAAAAAAAGTGGGGGAAGAAGAAGAAAAAATGGGGAAAATTGGGGGGAAAAAAGAAAATGAAGGGGAAAGAGAAATAATGTAAAAAAAGGAAAGATGTGGAAAAA
>NW_011152651.1:0-378 GCF_000146605.3 Meleagris gallopavo | reverse complement strand
CTGCACGACCCCGGCAATGAGGTGGAACCGTGCGAAGCCTTCGCCGCAGCCTTGTCCTGTGCAATCCCAGTGCTGTCTGCGGGCGCCGGGCGCTACGTGGTGGCCCGCTTGGAGCCCACGGTGTCATCAGTGCCCCAAGTGCTGCGGGCAGCCCCAGCCTTTGTGTTGCCCAGCGAGGCCGCGGGGTTCCTGCAGGCGCTGGCGGGGCGGCGTGGCTGCCGGCTGGAGCCCCACGCGGCCGCGGTGGCGGAGAGGCTGCGGAGGGCGCTGTGTGAATAAAGAACGATGCGGCCCGAAGTCTTTGGTGTGGCTGTGAAAAAAGGGCGGTGGCGCCTTTAAGGCGGCTCCGGGAGGGCTGTATGGATTGGCTGCGGGAGG
>NW_011152650.1:0-366 GCF_000146605.3 Meleagris gallopavo | reverse complement strand
GTTGGGTACCAGTTTGGGTCCATTTGGGCCATTGGGGCCGATCTGGGTCCATTTTGGGGCCATTTGGGGCCGATCTGGGTCCATTTTGGGGCCATTTGGGGCCACTTTGGAGCCATTTGGTGACAATTTGGGGACACGGAGTCCCTGTGGTTCCATTCGGGGACACCCTGGGGACAATGAGGACGCAATTAGGCCCTAATTAGCAGCAATTAGAGGCCCCCCCTCACTTGCTGGTGGCGATGTACTCCTCCAGCTTCTCGATGCGCTTCTGATTCTCCTCGATCTCCCTCAGCTTCTGCTTGATTTTCGCCTGCGTTCCGGGGTCAAAAAACCCAAATTTGGGTCCCTCCCTTTCCCCAGGACCCC
>NW_011152649.1:0-304 GCF_000146605.3 Meleagris gallopavo | reverse complement strand
GTCAAAGGGGGGTCAATGAGGGGTCACAGTGTCAATGGGGTTATGGGGTCAATGGGGGGTTATGGGGTCAATGGGGGCCATGGGGTGAATAGGAGTTATGAGCTCATGGCGTCAATGAGAGATCATGAGGTCAATTGGGGTTATCAGGTCACGGGGTCAATGAGAGGTCATGGGGTCAATAGAGGTTATAGGGTCATAGGGGTTCATAGGGTTACGGGGTCTATCGGGGTCATGGGGTCATTGGAAGGTCATAGGGTCAATAAGGGGTCATGGGGTCAATAGGGGTTATGGGGTCATGGGGTTC
>NW_011152648.1:0-522 GCF_000146605.3 Meleagris gallopavo | reverse complement strand
GACGGCACCCACCCGCCGCCGGGCCCCGAGCGTGGTCTGTCCCCAGAGGCGTCGAGAAAGTGACCTCTGGACCCCGTCATGTGTGCCTGCTCCTCCACAGCACCATCGTTCTCGGGTAGCTCCTTCCTTGGTGCCCCTTCTCCTTTCCCGGTGACTGCTCCTTCCCCGGTGTCCCCAGCTCCTTCCCCGACGCTCCCTACTCCACCCCCAGTGTCCCTTCTCTCTCCCCGGTGTCCCTCACTGCCCCTCGCCGCCCCGCACTGAAGCTGTCTCTTGTGTCCCCTCTGTCCCCCTCCCCAGGTGGCTCCCGCGGCGGCGAGTGGCCCGGGCCGACGACGTGAGGCGCGGGGCGGCGGTCAATGATCTTTGAGCAGGGGCCGCGGGCCTTGGCGATCGCAGAGAGCAAGATGCAGAAAACCGCCTACTACGACAACGCGGGGCTCTTCGGGGGCTACACGTACAGCAAGGCCGACGCCTACCCCTACGGCGCGGCCCAGCAGCCCTACGGTGCGGCCGGCCTGG
>NW_011152647.1:0-660 GCF_000146605.3 Meleagris gallopavo | reverse complement strand
GAAGGAAGGCTTTTTCTCTTCCTCTGCAGTGCAACAAGTCTTTTCTGCTGTACCTCGTCTATCACTGATGCCATCCTTCCAACCAACACTTCTGCCCTTCAGCTCTCGGTCAGATTCTTTGTATTAATGTATAGATAGATACAGAGCCACAGAGCCTGGGAAAGACATGTTGTTGACTGTAGAAAATGAAGAAGCCTCCGAGGCTACTTCCATTGGAGACACAACTTAATGTGGCAGTGGAAAATGGAGTTTGGAAGCTATTCCCATAAACAAGATACTTCTTACCCCAGCAGAGCCATGTTTGCAGACCTATGCAAGGAAAGAAGCATATCGTGCAGAGGAACAGCTGGCATATCTGCTACTACAGGTGGGGAAAGAAGAAAGGTCAGGATGAAAGACCAAACCAGCGCAGGACCAGTCAAGGCTGGCACAAAATGATGAGCTATAGCAACTTGACACCTTAACATGACATAAGTAAAATTTAAGGTTACAAAGTGTTCCTAGCCCAAACTAGGGCTTTTAACTTTATTTATTTATTAATTTATTTATTTATTCTTGAATGCTTTGGATGAACACCAGGATTTCTCTGGATATTTCACTTTTGGATCCTGTTGGACAGAAGTTCACACCTTGCAGAAATGGCACTGAAAATAGATCTAG
>NW_011152646.1:0-376 GCF_000146605.3 Meleagris gallopavo | reverse complement strand
AAAATTAAAAAAGGAAATTAAATGTAAACAGATACAAAATATAGCATGTAATGCCATTTACAGTTTCATAAAGCTTTATTTCATAAGGGGTTAAGATTTACCTGCATCCTACAAACCTTGTCTCCCTTCATCTCAAAATTAGTCATGTTGCAGTGAATAATATGAAATTTGCGCTGAATAATAAAACAAACCAATGTGTGCTACTTAGTAGCTGAATCAAGTAGTAGTGAATTCATGGTAACTCATAGGTCTAAGTTTTTAATGTGTTTAAGAGGCCTGTTTTCTTTTCGACTCCAGAAGATAAGTCTGAAGTCTTTTGCGGTCCCAGTCAATTCTGTGCAGTTCCAATGTTAGTCTTCAGTTAATTATTAATTTT
>NW_011152645.1:0-407 GCF_000146605.3 Meleagris gallopavo | reverse complement strand
CTGCCCCATAGCGCCCCCTACCTGCCCTATAGCGGCCCCATAGCGGCCCCACAGGACCCCATAGCACCTCATACCAGCCCCATACCAGCCCCACAGCACCCCATAGCAGCCCATACTGGTCCCATAGCACCCTACAGTCCCGCACAGCGCCCCATATCGCTCCACACCACCCCACATCCCCCCACATCGCCCCATATCGCCCTACATCTTCCCATATCACCCCACAATGCCCCACATCCCCCCACAATGCCCCATACCGCCCTACATCTCCCTGTATCACCCAATGCCCCACATCGCCCCACATTGCCCCGTATCGCCCTACATCTCCCCGTATCACCCCACACCACCCCACATCCCCCCACATTGCCCCATATCGCCCTACATCTCCCCGTATCACCCCACACCAC
>NW_011152644.1:0-521 GCF_000146605.3 Meleagris gallopavo | reverse complement strand
GGCTGTGCGAGATGCCGCTCAGCCGAAAGCCCCGCCCTCCAAAGCGATTGGCCTTGAAGGCCTGCCAGCCCATCCCGCGTTCGTCCGCGCTTCTGCCTATCAGAGAGGACAACGCATCCCATTGGCCATCGCGTCCTCTCGTTCTCCCGCCCACCGAGGTGATTGGCTAGATCAGCCATTCGTCTGGGTTTGACTCCGCCCACCGCCTTGGTCTGCACGGAGCTTCCGCCTTCTTCTTCAGATCGCATCCGACTCTCCGCGGCTCCCAGAAGGCGTTTCGGCAGCCCCTCGACACTCTATTGATCAAAGGGCACGCCGCTCAACAACCTTTGCCTCTGATTGGCTCCACTCCCGGATGTCACCACCCCAAGCGTGCGCAAATCTCATTTGCCAATCCTCCTGCCTGTTAACTTTGTCCCCGCGCTGGGATTGGCCAGACTGGGATTTCCCCCCCTCCCAATTAGTTGAGGACCCCTGAGAGCCCCCCAGAAGGGGTTGGGTCCCCCAGGGGTCCTCCTAAG
>NW_011152643.1:0-563 GCF_000146605.3 Meleagris gallopavo | reverse complement strand
GCATCGCGGCGCTGGAATCCATCGCTCCGGAGGACCAAGTGCTGCTCTTTGGTGGGAGCCCACTGGAGGATGGAGCCGTGCTGGAACTCAGCGGTGTTCCCGAATTCTCCACTCTGGAAGTGGCTGCCCGGCTTCTGGGGGGTAAATATGGGGATGTGGAAGCTCGTTAGTGGGACATCTTAATTAATTTAACGAGCGAGGTCGTCTCAACGCTTCATCTTTTGCGTTACAGGTAAAGTTCACGGCTCGCTCGCCCGCGCTGGCAAAGTGAGGGGGCAAACCCCAAAGGTGAGCGTTGTGGGGCGTGATGGGGGGGGATAGGAGTACCCCACTGATCCCCCCTCCCCTCCAAACAAAAAAACCCACCCCCTCCCCCCCCACGGTGGCCAAACAGGAGAAGAAGAAGAAGAAGACGGGCCGAGCCAAGCGACGCATGCAGTACAACCGACGCTTCGTCAACGTGGTGCCCACCTTTGGCAAGAAGAAAGGCCCCAACGCCAACTCCTAAAGGCAACAAGTGCAGCCCCTGCTGGAAATTCGGGGCTTTTTGGGGGGGCTGTTGG
>NW_011152642.1:0-709 GCF_000146605.3 Meleagris gallopavo | reverse complement strand
GTCAATAAAAGAAATAATATTCATTATTTATAAGAAATTTGTAATATCCCATTAGTTTTCATTTGGAGATAAAAAAGAGAACTTTCTTTTTTGCCTTGGATAATGTTCAACAAATAAGTTTATTTCCTGTTAGATGTAAAATTAAATGATTCTTACAGTAATAAATGATATTTGTTTTCTGCCTTAATACAACAATTATAATTATCTCCGATTGTGTTACATAGATTTCTTCTTTATTTTGATGTGATGTAGCCAAATACCAGCTCTGCTCAGAAGACTGTCGCATTAATTCCTGAAAAGATTTTTAGCTGATGACCTGCTGAAGAGGAGCTCTGCAGAGAAGGACCTGAGTGTCCTGGTGAACAATAGGTTGGCCATGAGCCAGCAGTGTGCCCTTGTGGCCAAAAAGGCCAATGGCATTCAGGGATGCATTAAAAAAAGCGTGGCCAGCAGGTCGAGGGAGGTGATCCTCCCCCTCTACTGTGCCCTGGTAAGGCCTCATCTGGAGTACTGTGTCCAGTTCTGGGCTCCCAGTACAAAAAGACAAGGATCTCTTGGAAAGAGTCCAGTGGAGGGCCACAGAGATGGTGAAGGGCCTGGAGCATCTCCCCTATGAAGAAAGGCTGAGTGAACTGGGTCTGTTTAGCCTTGAGAAAGAAGACTGAGAGGGACCTGATCCAGGTCTATAAATATCTAAGGTGTGGGGCAG
>NW_011152641.1:0-648 GCF_000146605.3 Meleagris gallopavo | reverse complement strand
CTCATCCTGGGGAGGTGGGGACCGTGGGGACAGAGGTGGCCACTGGTGGCCGTGGGAGGATGGGTGGAGTTGGTGGCCCCGGTGGCTTTGGTGGACGTGGTGACCCTGGTGACCCAGTGGCCCCCGTGACCCTGACAAACCCGGTGGCACCAGTGACAGCGGGGGGCTTGCTGCCACGGTGGCCCCAGTGGCATTGGTGACCCTGGTGACTTCGGTGGCCCTCGGTGGCCCTGAGGACTGCCGGTGGCATTGGTGGCCCCAGAGGCTTTGGTGGATTCGGTGACCGTTGGTCCCAGTGATCCTGGTGACACCGGTGGGCTTGGTGACTCTGGTGGCCCCAGTGGCTCTCATGATTCTGGTGGCCCCGGTGGCCCTTTGGTCACAGTGATCCCGATGACGCTGGTGGCCACGGTGGCCGAGGTGGACTTGGTGGCCCTGGTGGCCCCAGTGAGCCTGGTGATCCCAATGGCGTTGGTGGTCTTGGTGACCCCACGGTGACACTGGTGAACCCGGTGGCCCCGAGGATCCCGATGAGCCCAGCGGCCTCGGTGAACCCGGTGGTCTTGATGACATTGGTGGCCACGGAGACCCCAGGTGGCCTTGGTGACACCGGTGGCCACGGTGACACTCTTGACGCTGGTGCGCCCG
>NW_011152640.1:0-405 GCF_000146605.3 Meleagris gallopavo | reverse complement strand
GGGGAATCACAGCTCCAAAAAGGAAAACAGCCCCAAACTGCCCCAATGCTTGCACACAGATTCACGCCAACACCGCACACAGCCTCAGAGAGGGAGCAGGCTGAATAATTAACACTAAAAATAATGATTTCGGGGAGGGCTGGAGGAAAGGAGGGGGGGTTGAGGAGAAGCCGGTGCGAGGAGCTCTTTGATGGGCAGCTCCTTTGATCAGAGATCTGAATAGAGCCCTCACGTTTCTGTGTGAGCCCGCTGCCTAATTACGGAGCTGCACGGCCGCCTCCAGTCCTCGGCACGTCGCCGTAATAGATTTCACCGTGTCCAACCTCCAGGAGGACATTGATTCTCCCCGCAGCCGCAGACTCATGCTAACCATTGCATCCTATCGATTTTTCCTTTTTTTTTCCC
>NW_011152639.1:0-387 GCF_000146605.3 Meleagris gallopavo | reverse complement strand
GGGGGATCGCACCCACCGCCGCGGTGTCGCGCCGCCCGCCGCTGCCCGGGCTTCATTAGTAACCTGATAATTCCCCGGCAAAGCCCCAGCAGCGGTTCCACCATGAAGTAATTGTAGGACGGTAACGTGAGCTGATGGCGGCCGGGGATGGATCCTCGCGGTTATTGATTCTGACAGCTAAATTGTTAACCGAGGGGGAAATCAGATGAAAGCCATTTTAGAATAAATACGAGACATTAGGTTGAAACGCTGAGGTTCTAAGAAAGCCCGAGCAGAGCCCCGGAAAGCCGAGCCGAGGCCCGGCAGCGTCCCCCACCCCACCGCGCGGTCAAACCGCTCCCGCAGCTCCACGGGGAACGCGGAGCGGCTCCTGCGGCCATAGGAACG
>NW_011152638.1:0-397 GCF_000146605.3 Meleagris gallopavo | reverse complement strand
TTTTTTTTGTAATGTCAATAACTTTGTTAAAGGTAAGTGAAAGGCAAAATAAATAAATAAATAAAAAGAATTATTTCTGTTGGTTTTTATCTCAGACTTGCCTGCTGATTTTTCTGGAGATTTTGGAACACCACAAGAATGATTGATCTCCACCTGCACTAGCAGCAGAAATGCAGAGAACAGTTAAACGTTCATACCTGGTTTCTAATAACATTGCTACTAATAGAACAGAAAACTTTAGTTCACATTAGTTTGCTAACATAAAAAAGCAAATTTATAATGACAACTTGAGTAGTGATCAACCAACTTTTGACTTCCCTTTTGTGGAAAAATGTTTATGGAAATAATATGGCTAGGAAACTCAGGTTTCGGTTCTTGTATTTTATCTTTTTTTTTT
>NW_011152637.1:0-355 GCF_000146605.3 Meleagris gallopavo | reverse complement strand
GCCACGTATGGGCCGTATAGGGGCGATATGGGAGTTGTATCTGGGCCGTATGGGGTCTGTATGAGGGCCATAAAAGGGCCACATAGGGGGGCTGTATAGTGGCCATATAGGGGCCGTATAGGGGCCATGTGGGGGCCATATTGGGGCCATATAGGGGTCATATAGGGGCCATATATGAGCCATATGGGGGTTGTATAGAGGTCATATAGGGGCCATAGGGGACCATATAGGGACTGTACAGGGGCCATATAGGGGCCATACAGAGGCCATACAGAGGCCATATGGGGGCTGTGTAGGGGCCATATTGGGGCTGTATATGAGCCATATAGGGGCCATATAGGGGCCATATGGGGGC
>NW_011152636.1:0-657 GCF_000146605.3 Meleagris gallopavo | reverse complement strand
CTCCAACAGGGAAAGACAACAGAGGCAGAAGAGGAGAGCAGCAGGGTGTGAAAGTGCATTTTCTAACTTGTAAATGTTTGCCCTCGGAAATTAGTTGTGGTTTTTTTTTTTTTTTTTTTTTAAAGGTAAAGCTAACTAACTAACTAAATTGATAAATAAGCTTATTAAATTCACATATACTTTCCCTCCTTGTAGTTATCACTAAAAGTTAGATTTTTATGTAATTTCCCAATGAAGTGGAAAGTACAACTTCCTTAAAGATTCAACATTCTTAAGGGTGGACCTGTTTGTAAAATTAATGACATTTGCTTTTGTTGCTGATTGCTCACCTGTCTTGTAATCAAGAGCTGGAGAAGTTGGAACTTCTTCAAGACCTCCTGGCCTACAAGGAAGTTTTTAATAGCTATGCACCGTGACAGTCATCTGAGATGACATTAGAGGAGAGTGGTTTACACAGTTTCAGCAGGCTTAAGTTAACCACAGTAACTCTGATGCAAAGCTATTGCTGCCTGCTGCTAATGTACTGTAGTTAACTTTGGAGCTCTACATTACTGCTGAAGCAGATCTGTGTTACTGCATCCGCTTTTAGTGTAAGCTGAGCATTCTGGATTGTTTAACACAGGTTTGAGACCTCTCTTCAGATACAAGTAACTCACT
>NW_011152635.1:0-614 GCF_000146605.3 Meleagris gallopavo | reverse complement strand
CAACGTGTCCGAGCTGCCAGCCACCCCTCGGGACTTTGGGCCAAAAATGTTGGTTAACCCCAAAGCCATAAACGCAGCACAGTCTGGGAGGGGCCACATCCCACCGAGAAAGCGCCCATCAGCCCCAACCCACAGCTCCAACTCCAGCCCCAACCCACAGCCTCAACCCACAGCCCCAACCCACAGCCATGCCGGGCACCCCTCGCCCTACGGACCCCGCTGCTCCGCCCGGGGGTCGCGATGTGCCACCAAACCTCGCACCCACCCCGCGGTGCAGCCGCGCGTCCGCTGCCGTCACGTCCCGCAGCTCCATCCCGCACTGCTGCTGAAATGCGCCTGAGGACGAAGGGATGCAACCGCACCTGGGAGAAGGAAAGGAGAGAAAATGAGTGCGGGGGGCACTGGGAGCATCGGAGCAGCTCTGAGAGCTTTGCGGCTCTGCTTACAGCCCGCGGTCAGAGCAGTATTTTGGGGACGTTGTCTGTGGCGGAGCCCCCGGCGCCTCACAGCGATGCAGAGGGGCTGCGGGACCCCGAAGCCCCGCACGGCCCCGCACGGCGCGGTGCTCCCGGCGCCGATCAGCCCCGATCCTCCGGGATCCGCGGAGCGCTCCG
>NW_011152634.1:0-338 GCF_000146605.3 Meleagris gallopavo | reverse complement strand
GGGGAAACCTACGATCCGCGGGGTGGGGGGTTGCAGGAACGTCTCCCCCAAACCTTGCACTGGGAGCTGTTTGGCCTCCTGCCTTCTGAGCACTGTGTGAGCACTCAGCCTCTCCTGCCCCAAATTCTGCTGACCTCGCACTGCTGGTTTCCTCTTTTGGGGGGAGGGCATTAAAAAAAAACAAACCAGAACATCTGTCAACGAGGAGGGGATGTTAAATATCGTAACCACTGACAAGGCTTGAGGAAGTTTCACAGTTTTGTTATGCTCTATTTTATTACTATCATATTTACAGATTTTTTTTTTTTCCTCCTTTTTTTTTTCCTTCTCTCTCTCTC
>NW_011152633.1:0-776 GCF_000146605.3 Meleagris gallopavo | reverse complement strand
GTCCGCCCCCCGTGCGGCTTCGGGTAAAGCACCGGAGCCCGATGAGCTCAGTGGAGCGGGAGCGCAGCGCGGTGCCACGAGGCGAAGCGAACGCAGAATTCATGTGCACCACGGACATCTTTTTAAAGCGCACCTGCAAAACGTGCGTCGTCGCCTTCAGTTGTGACAAACGAAAGAGTCCGCTCAGGCAATTAGCGAAAACATCGAGTTAACGCGACGAGGGAAAGAGCCGAAAAATGATTTGTTAAAAGTAGCTTCAAAGAAAACGGCCCGGCATCCCGTTCCTCCCGTCGGAAGCGAAGCGGGCCGCCAGCCCCGCGCACTGCGGGCCGCGTTCTGCAGCGGGGCTGCGTTTGCGAAAACGGCTTCCGAGCCAAAGCGCTGCGTACCGAACCTCCTTAACGACAGACGGCACACGGACGGGCCTGCCCGCAGCTGTTGCTCGCTGCTGCATGCCCACGTTATATAAAATATGTATTAAAAACATTACGTTGTGGAAACGCGGTTAATTAAGCAGCAGCCACGCGGCTGCTTTGATGAACGCCCTTCAGCCACAAACCCAACGCGTGCTGGGGGAGCGAAGGACCGCAAAGGGTCCGCACCGTGCGGCGAGGGGAAGGAGATGGGGACCGAGAGCTGCAGGCAGCCCCCGCAGCCGCAAAGCGAGCGGCACCTGCAGCAGCCACGTAGCGCTCCGCCCGCTTCTATACGCCCACACCTCCTCGCTCTCAGGACAAAATAAAAGAGATCCCGAACGCCGCCCCAGCAAGGCCACC
>NW_011152632.1:0-549 GCF_000146605.3 Meleagris gallopavo | reverse complement strand
CATTTCTCCTTGTCCTGCAGTTATCAACCCTTTCAAAGAGTTGATTCTCCTCCTGTCTGTAGGCTCCTTTTAGGTATTGAAAGGCTGCAATGAGGTCACCCCGCAGCCTTCTTTTCTCCAGGCTGAACAAGCCCAGCTCCCTCAGCCTATGTTCGTAGGGGAGGTGCTCCAGTCCCCTGATCATCTTCGTGGCTCTCCTCTGGACCCTCTCCAACAGCTCCCTGTCTTTCTTGTACTGGGGGCTCCGGACCTGGACACAGTACTCCAGATGCGGCCTCACAAGAGCAGAATAGAGGAGGACGATCACCTCCCTGTCCTGCTGGCCACTCCTTTTCTGATGGAGCCCAGGATACCATTTGAACAGACTGGAGAGGGTCCAAAGGATGAAGATGACCAAAGGGCTGGAGAACCTGCTCTCTCTGTGAGGAGACACTGAGGAGTCGGGTCTTTTCACTCCAGAAAAGACAAACGGGGTTGCTCTGATTCTAGCCTAACCCTTCCCGCAGACACCCTGCGTGCCTCCCAACACCCGCAGCGGCGCTGCCCCTC
>NW_011152631.1:0-456 GCF_000146605.3 Meleagris gallopavo | reverse complement strand
TGGGGCCGGGGCAACGGCGCGCCGGGGGAACACCGCAGGGCTGCCCCCTCCCACCACAGCCCCGATGAACCGCAGCTGCAGCTCATCACGGCACAGCGGTGGTTCCCATCATCCCAGCTCTCCACTGCACATGCAGCACCCAGGGGTCCCGCAGCACCTCCAGCGTCCGAGTGCACCCCAGACTCAGCACCGCAGAGTGCCCACCTGTGCCATGAGCCGCCCGGGCTTCAGCCCAGTTCTGTGCACAGTGCTGGGGGACAGCACCTTCATCTGCAGCCCCACAACACCCCCTGCATGCAGCACAACAAGCCTTGTCTCATCCTGGGAGGGGGTCTGTGGGACGTGCTCCCCTCTGCACAGCGCCCAGGTGCCCACTCACCTTCATGGGAGTGTGAGAACCAGATCTGGGAGGTGCCGGAGTGCGGCCCGCGGAAAGCCGGCTCTGGGGGGGAGGTG
>NW_011152630.1:0-373 GCF_000146605.3 Meleagris gallopavo | reverse complement strand
GAGCAGTGGATGGGCAGTGGGAGGCTCCGATGGGAGAAAAACAAGGAGTCTTCCCAGCTGACCAACGGGGGTCTCTGCCCAACATGGCGTCTTCCCAGTTGTCCAACTGGGATCCTGACCCAACGTAGGGCCTTCCCGGTTGAGTATTTGGTGTCTCTGCCCAACGTGGCGTCTTCCCAGCTGACCAACGGGGGTCTCGGCCCAACGCGGGGTCTTCCAGTTGACCATTTGGGGTCTCAGCCCAACTCAGGATCTTCCCATCCAACCCAACCTCCCCCCACGGCAGAAAGGCGGGACGCACCGGGATCGCCGCCGGGCGCCGTAGCGATGCCCCCTATCCGGGGAATAGGAACGGGAACGGCGGCGGCCATCA
>NW_011152629.1:0-398 GCF_000146605.3 Meleagris gallopavo | reverse complement strand
TTTTTTTTCTTTTTACCTTCTCATTTTTTGTGTAGAGAGAGACAGAAATCGTTAAAGGATCTCTGGGCTGTCCTTACAGCACTGGCTCTAGGCTGGCACAACCTGCGTGGTTTCATGAGATGAAAGGACTTCAGTATGAGGGCTGTGTTGTTCTGCAGCAGATGAAGTGTGGTGTGAGCACAGGCAATCTTTATATTTAAATTGTTATTCTGTGTATCGTAGCCCGTTTTATTCATGATTCTAAAATATGCATGGAGAAAGTGGAGCTCTTACATTACTTCATCAGTGTGAAAAACACTGAATTTCAATGTATTCTGAACAGTAGGAGCTAAGTAGTGGTTTTGCAAGTAACGTACAGAACTTCCTTTATTTTTTCCTTTATTTCCTTTTTTTTTTTT
>NW_011152628.1:0-424 GCF_000146605.3 Meleagris gallopavo | reverse complement strand
GAGCGGAACCGCTGTTTCAGCGCTCCGCCCTGCGGCCCGGCCCAATGGATGCGATGGCTCGTACGAAGTGCGGCATTCGGAGAACTTCCTTCCTTGGGAGTGGGCGGGGGAGAGCGCGGAGACTGGGGGTTGTGGCAGGTTGAGGCCCTGCCTCGTCATAGCTAGGATTGTTGGGGACACGGAGGGCTGTGGTAGCCGGGTTGAGGGCGGCAGGTCGAGAGAGGAGATCCTCCCCCTGCCTTCTGCCCTTCGGAGGCAAGGTTTAAAATGCTGTGCCCGGTTCTGAGCTCCGTAGTTCCGAGGAACTGCTAGAGGGAATCCAGAACAGAAGGATCACTGTGGACATGGAGCATCTCTGCTGTCCAGAGAGGTTGTGGGTGCCCCGTCCATCCCTGGAGGTGTTCAAAGCCAGGTTGGATGGGGC
>NW_011152627.1:0-414 GCF_000146605.3 Meleagris gallopavo | reverse complement strand
GACCCTGCACATAGCAGGGGGGTTGAAACCAGATGATCTTTGAGGCCCTTTTCAACCCAGGCCATTCTATGATTCTATGATTCTGTGAAAGCCCCATAGAATGCAAGAGTGAAGAAATCAAGGGGGGAATTTAAGAAATCAGATTGCAGAAATAACCCAAACGAGCTGTTACTTGTATGCAAGACATCCATTCCAAAGGATTTTGTTCAAATAATTGTGGCTAATGTATATTGCTCTTGGATGGTTATTAAAAAGACTCCATTGTAAATTGTTTTCCCATCAAATTCTGTAGGCCCATAAAAATCGCCTATAAAAAAGTATTAGAATCTGACATTGGATACGTTCATACAATATAAATTAAAGAGGCCAAAGAAGAAGATGAAGAACAAATAGAAAAAGGAGAAGAAATAGGAG
>NW_011152626.1:0-352 GCF_000146605.3 Meleagris gallopavo | reverse complement strand
GGGGAGGGAGGGGAGAAGAGGGGGGAAGTGGTACCCAAACAGTCTTTCATTAAACACTTCACCTGGATGAGGGCATTGAGTGCACCCTCAGTAAGTTCACGGATGCCACCAAGTTGGCTGGAAGTGTGGATCTGCCTGGGGGTAGCGAGGCCCTACAGAGGGATCCGGACAGGCTGGAGAGCTAGGCTGAAGCCAATGGGATGAGGTTCAACAAGGCCAAATGCCAGTTAAGTCAGTTTGTATTTACTTAGATTCTGAAGAACTTCTAAGAACGTTGAAAGTACAGTGGCTTCTTTTCCACTGTCTTTGCACATGGATAAATATTTTCTATTTTGTCCTTTTTTTTTTTTTT
>NW_011152625.1:0-510 GCF_000146605.3 Meleagris gallopavo | reverse complement strand
TAATTATTATTGAAGGTAGATTTGGCTTCCAAGACACCATTTCAAGCCCAACCTGCGGCCCAAGGCCAAGCACTACTTATATGGACATAAACAGTCCCACCAGCTTAGTAGCTTAGTATCTGAATCAGATATCAGCTCCTGTTGTTGTTTAGTTTACCTTACATGTTTATCCATAATTTTCCTTTGTGTTTTTTTTTTTTAATTGTCTGTGTAGACATAGATGGTCCACTCGAGAGTTACTCAAGTGATTTAAAATAGACTCACTCCGAACTGTCCTACTGAGAAGACTTGTTTCTGTTGACTGAGAAAACTAAGCAAGGACAATATAGCAGTAAACAAGGATTTTTAAATCTGAAGGTCTCTCTGCTGAATATGACTGAAGAGTTGTGTCTGCAAGGCTGGCCCATGTTTTGACAAGCATAAAAGCAGGATCTTTTTTCTAGATGTCATATTTGGTGATCTGTTTTTTTAATGGAAATTAAACTGGAACAACCTTCAATTTTTATCTTT
>NW_011152624.1:0-485 GCF_000146605.3 Meleagris gallopavo | reverse complement strand
ACATTAAATTTGCAGTAATCCCAGTACCTAAACAAAACAGGTATTCTTTTTTTTGTTTGTGTATGTGTTTGGGGATATGGTTGTTCTTTGTTTTTTCTGTTGATTTGACTTTTTTTTTTTTTCTTTCTTTTTTTTTTTAAATAAAAGAGGATTTTAGCCTGTCTCTGCCTTGGAAGAATTATGCATTTCTTTCACAAAATTGAAACACTGGTGTTAGAAATCTATATTGAATAAAATAAAATGAATCTATTCTACCCTACGAGATTTCCCTTCCAAGACTGTCCTAAGGAGAGTGATTTTCAACACTCTTACTAAGGGGCTTATGAAAAAGAAAGTACCAAAGAAACATAGTGTTTCTAAACCATAGTTTAGTTGTGTTTTATAAGAAAAAGTCATCTGATCAAATGTGTTATGCAGTCAGAGATATATCTTTTCAGTTTCCTCAAAGCTAGGCCTTGTAAAAAATAAAATTAAAAAAAAAAAGT
>NW_011152623.1:0-371 GCF_000146605.3 Meleagris gallopavo | reverse complement strand
CCATGGTTTCGGCTGGGATTTTTTTCACTATACCTGGTACTGTGCTGTGTTTTTATGATTTATGATGAAAACATATTTAAATTGTTAATATGCAGAGTTTACACACAGCCAAAGATGTTTCAGCTTCTCACACTGCCCTGCCAGAGTGAGAATGTTGGAGGTGCACAAGAAGCTGG
Source organism: Meleagris gallopavo (assembly GCF_000146605.3). Lineage (NCBI taxonomy): Eukaryota > Metazoa > Chordata > Aves > Galliformes > Phasianidae > Meleagris > Meleagris gallopavo. The sequence goes on along the minus strand of NW_011152623.1, from coordinate 195 downwards.
GAGGGGACAGAAGCAAGACTGTTGACTCGAACTGGCTAAAGTAATATTCTATTCCACATGGCAACATCTTGAAATGATAAAGATGGAAGAGGGAGGGAGGGAGGCAGGAATTGGGCAGTGGAAGGCCTGCCATTGCTCGGGGATTGAATGGGAACCAGTCAGCTGCTGGTGAGAAATGGATTGTACAATTGTTTT
>NW_011152622.1:0-545 GCF_000146605.3 Meleagris gallopavo | reverse complement strand
TTATGGGGTCCCGTTATGGGGTCCCGCTGTTATGGGGTCCCGTTATGGCGTCCCGTTGTTGTGGGGTCCCATTATGGGGTCCCGTTATGGGGTCCGGTTGTTATGGGGTCCCTCAGTTCTGGGGTTCCGTTGTTATGGGGTCCCATTATGGGGTCCCGGTGTTATGGGGTCCCATTATGGGGTCCCGTTGTTGTGGGGTCCCTCAGTTATGGAGTCCCGTTGTTATGGGGTCCCATTATGGGGTCCCGTTGTTATGGGGTCCCATTATGGGGTCCCGGTGTTGTGGGGTCCCGTTGTTCTGGAGTCCCGTTGTTATGGGGTCCCCTTATGGGGTCCCTCAGTTCTGGGGTCCCGGTGTTATGGGGTCCCGTTGTTATGGGGTCCCGTTATCGGGTCCCCTTATGGGGTCCCTCAGTTCTGGGGTCCCGCTGTTATGGGGTCCCGTTGTTATGGGGTCCCGTTGTTGTGGGGTCCCATTATGGGGTCCCTCTGTTCTGGGGTCCCGCTGTTATGGGGTCCCGTTATGGGGTCCCGCTGTTATGGGG
>NW_011152621.1:0-312 GCF_000146605.3 Meleagris gallopavo | reverse complement strand
TTTTAATCTCCAAACCTGCGCCGTAGTATCTCATCTCTGTATTTACTCCCATCTCTTTATGTACCTTCCTCTCATTAAGTACCCTAATCTCCTTGGTTACCCTCATCTCTTGATGTATTCTCATCTCTTTATGCACACTCATCTCTTTTGTTACTCTCATTTTTTTATTTTTTTTTTAACTGTACTCTTATCTCTTTCTTTATTTCAGCGTTAAAAAATAATCAGTTCTGAGGGTGGAGAAGTTCCTTCGGACCTCTCTCGGGCTCTGCCCTCGGTCCGTTGTTGAGCGCAGCGTCTCCGACCCCTGCGTGC
>NW_011152620.1:0-496 GCF_000146605.3 Meleagris gallopavo | reverse complement strand
TTTGCATCTTTGTTTTTTAGGAACTAAGAGTTCTAGGCTCGTATCAGAAAATATAATTAATAAAATTAACCCTTATCATTCACGATGTCCGCATGGCGTACGATGAACGTGGCTCGGCACTGCTCTCCTTCCTCCCTTTCCGTTCGTGGCGGTGTGGTGTAACTGTTGAAGATCTATATATCTATACATATATATATATATGTATATGTGGATATATATATATATATTTCGGAACACAAATGGCGGCACAGTCCATGAGAAGACGGGGAAATCTCGGCGAAGAAAAAAACCTGCGCATACGGACGGAGGGGCTCCGGGTGAGCGGGGATGGTGAGGGGACCAGGGCTGTCCCATCCCCACACTGACCCATAGCAGAGAACGACGAAACGGGGCAGAAAAAGGGGCAGGCGAAAAAAATAACCAGAGGAAAGAAAAAGACTCAGTCGCGTTGCGTCTTCAGCAGGAAGCCTTGGATAATTTTTTTTTTTCCCCTCCT
>NW_011152619.1:0-322 GCF_000146605.3 Meleagris gallopavo | reverse complement strand
ACTGGAATGGCTGCCCGGGGAGGTGGTGGAGTCGCCGTCCCTGACAGTGTTCAAGAGGTATCTGGATGAGGAGCTATGAGATATGATTTAGAGGCTTGTGATAGCAATGGTGATGGGAGGATGGCTTGACGAGATGACCTTGCAAGTCCTTTCTTACTTTGTGATGCTATGATTCTATGATTCTATATACACATATATAATAACTAGATTTTTTTTTACCACTGCTACCACAAACTACTAAGCCATATCTATTACCATATTACAGAGAAAATTGGATAGATGATAGATAGATAGATAGATAGATAGATAGATAGATAGATAG
>NW_011152618.1:0-575 GCF_000146605.3 Meleagris gallopavo | reverse complement strand
CTCTGTGGGTCTCTATGGGTCTCTGTGGGTCTCTATGGGGTCTTTGTGGGTCCCTGTGAGGTTTCTATGGGGTCCCTATGGGTTTCTATGGGGTTTCTACTGGACCCTGTATTTCCCTGTTTCCCTATGGGTCCCTATGGGTCTCTCTGGGGTCCCTATGGGTCCCTATTGGTATCTATGGGGTTCCTATGGGGTCTCTATAGGTCCCTATGGGTCTCTATGGGGTCTCTATGGATCCCTAAGGGTCTCTATGGTTCCCTATGGGTCTCTATGGGGTTCCTATGGGTCCCTATGTGTCCCTATGGGTCTCTATGGGGTCCCTATGGGTCTCTATGGGGTCCCTATGGGTCCCTATGGGTCTCTATGGGGTCCCTATGTGTCTCTATGGGGTCCCTATGGGTCTCTATGGGGTTCCTATGGGTCTCTGTGGGTCCCTATGGGTCTCTATGGGGTCCCTATGTGTCTCTATGGGGTCCCTATGTTTCCCTATGGGTCTCTATGGGTCTCTATGGGGTCCCCATGTTTCCCTATGGGTCTCTATGGGTCTCTATGGGGTCCCTATGTGTCCCTATGGG
>NW_011152617.1:0-665 GCF_000146605.3 Meleagris gallopavo | reverse complement strand
GTGGCACTGGTGGCCCGCTGGGTGATACTGGTGGCCCGTTGGGTGACATCGGCCCATTGGGTGGCACTGGTGGCCCGCTGGGTGACACTGATGACCCGCTGGGTGACACTGGTGGCCCGTTGGGTGACATCGGCCCATTGGGTGGCACTGGTGGCCCGCTGGGTGACACTGATGACCCGCTGGGTGACACTGGTGGCCCGTTGGGTGACATCGGCCCGTTGGGTGGCACTGGTGGCCCGCTGGGTGACGTTGATGACCTGCTGGGTGACGCCGATGACCCGCTGGGTGACACTGGTGGCCCGTTGGGTGGCACTGATGGCCCACTGGGTGACAGTGGTGGCCCACTGGGTGACACTGGCCCGTTGGGTGACACTTGTAGTCCACCGGGTGACATTGGTGGCCCGCTGGGTGACAACGTCCCGTTGGGTGACGCCTGTAGCCCACTGGGTGACATCGGTGGCCCACTGGGTGACATCTGTCCCAAGAGCGACAGTGGCCCGTTGGATGACATCGGTGGCCCATGAGGTGACATCGGTGGCCCATGAGGTGACATCGGTGGCCCGCAGGGTGACCCTGGTGGCCCGTGAGGTGACGTCTGTCCCAGGAGCGATGGTGGCCCGCAGGGTGACGCCGGTGGCCCGGTGGGTGACATCTGTCCCACGTCG
>NW_011152616.1:0-384 GCF_000146605.3 Meleagris gallopavo | reverse complement strand
TTTGGGCCATTTTGGGTCGTTTTGTGGTGTTTTGCGGCGCAGACGCAGCTGACTGCATTTCTCACATTCCTGACCCAGTTTTTGGGTCATTTTGGGGCCATTTCAGCCCTTTTCATCACTTTCAATCCGTGTCATTTCAGTTCCTTTTCTGAAAGTAATGTTTTTTCCCAAATCCGCCCAAATTTGGTTGATTTTGGGTCACTTTGGGCCATTTTGATGAATGTTATTTCTGACCCAAAAGATGAACTTCTTGGAGATCATTTTGGGGGATCATTTTGGGGTCATTTTGGGGCCATTTTGGGGCCATTTCAGCCCTTTTCATCGCCTTCAATCCATGTCATTCGGGTCCCTTTTCCCAAAGTAATGTTTTTTCCCAAATCCACC
>NW_011152615.1:0-328 GCF_000146605.3 Meleagris gallopavo | reverse complement strand
GCTGACTCATTGCTTGCCTCAGGTGATCAATCAGAGGTTCAGGCTGTGATTCAGCAGTTCCCATACAATGATAAAAGTTTTGACCACATCTGGCACTTCAGTATATGTGGGTATATTACTTCAGCAATTGAGTAAATTCCGTTCTGATCAAACTGAAGTGGACCAAAGCTATGATCATGCAATTCCTGCTCTGTCTTTTAATTAAGCATACTAACGGTACATTTTTTTTCTGCCTAATTTTTACCCATTAAGAAGAATTGCATGAAGTTTGTTAAGAGATTTTTTTTTCAAATGTAATTATACACTTATTTCCAATTTTTTTTTTTTT
>NW_011152614.1:0-571 GCF_000146605.3 Meleagris gallopavo | reverse complement strand
GCGGAGAAAGCCTTTTACCAATTTTACATGGTACATAAATACTAGCTGAGGATCTTTCTCAAAATGCAGAGCTTTTTGAATCTCAGGTGCTCAGACTTGTGGAGGCAAAGCAGCCTGCAGAAACCCAAGTGCTTTGTGGATTTTGTTTGTTTCTTTTTTTATTATTATTATTTTTAGTAATAGAAGGAAGCTTTTCAGTGAAAGGACAGGAGAAAACAACTTTCCCCCAGTGATAAAGATGTCACATCTTGTTCTTCTTGTTCTTTACTGACCACGGTCTTTCTTTTCAAGCATGCAATATCTCCCTTATCTCACTGCAGAACTGTATTTTAATGCACCTTTTTGCCATGTACTCTTTTGAGTTTTCTTCAGCCTTGTATTTTAAGGGTTCATATAATTTTCCAGAAGACCCTGTCTATCAAAACCTTTTTTGTTCTGCTCTATTCTATTCTATCCTATTCTATTCTATTCTATTCTATTCTATTCTATTCTATTCTATTCTATTCTATTCTATTCTATTCTATTCCATTCCATTCCATTCCATTCCATTCCATTCCATTCCATTCCATTT
>NW_011152613.1:0-314 GCF_000146605.3 Meleagris gallopavo | reverse complement strand
TTCAGATGTATACAACAGGAATGTTAAGTGTAAAATAGTTAAGAAGTTATAACACTGCTTATAAAAAATGGCATTCTTGGACGATAATTTTAAGATGTGCTTAGTGGAGGTGATTACTGCAGTATAAGTGTACATCTTGGACCAGCTCAAAAAACCCCCCACCATAAATGATAACTTCTGTGTGGTTTGACATGCCACCTTCTGATCGGTAAATACTGTAGATTCTATCTCTGTGTCTGTTGTCTGTCTTACCAATCATATAACATTTCATGGTGTGTCAGATGGTTATTCACACAAGTGTCCTTTAAGGCTTC
>NW_011152612.1:0-485 GCF_000146605.3 Meleagris gallopavo | reverse complement strand
CGTCTCGTTCCTCTCCCGGCATCAGGTTTTCCTACCGCCTCGGGTTTTCCCATTACGGCGCTGCGCACGTGGGTGACGGAGCGGGGAGCGAGCGCCGCATGTGTCCTCCTGCGAGGGTCGGGGCGAGACGGGAGGCCGGGAGCGTTTGTTGTGACCACTGATGCTCCAAGGAGTGACCCAGGGGTCGTTAAAGCCGTGCTTGCTTTGTGCTTAGTGGCCAAGGCTCCTGGGATGCTGCAGGAATGGGGGTCCTGCAGGACTGGAGTGCTGCGTCCAGGGCTGGAGCCCCCAGGACAAGAAGGACAGGGAGCTGTTGGAGAGGGTCCAGAGGAGCACAGAGATGAGCAGGGGGCTGCAGCACCTCCACTGCGAAGCCAGGCTGAGGGAGCTGGGCTCGTTCAGCCTGGAGAAGAGAAGCTGCGGGGTGACCTCAGTGCAGCCTGCGGGACCTGAAGGGAGCCTGCAGACAGGGAGGGGATCAGCTC
>NW_011152611.1:22780-23250 GCF_000146605.3 Meleagris gallopavo | reverse complement strand
TTTTTTTTTTTTAAACTAAGACATCGGTAAACCCACAAAACTGGAAATAGTGACAGAGCAAAATGAATCGGCCGCCCATAAAGAGAATAGGAAACACAAAATCCGAGCGGGGAGGGGGGCGGCTATCAGACGTGGAGCATCATAAAACGAACCGCTGTTAGGCAGCCGAGGAAGGTAGCAGCGCTCTGCCCGAGCTCCTGCGGACAACACGGGCAGCAGGACGGGCTCTGACCTCCTCCTATTGTCCGGGCTGCCTTTGGCTGCAGGGAGGGAGAGATGGAGTCGGAGCTGAGCAACATCCAGCGAAGTTTGCTGGGTGCAGCCCTTCCATTCGCTCCTTTGAGCTCAATTCGGAGTTGGTGTAAAACCTGCCTTGTTGTCCGATGCCTCTTCTAGGGCTTTTCCTTTAAGTCAATTCATCCACACTTCTCCCGGACGTTTTATTATCACCCTTATTTTTTATTATTATT
>NW_011152611.1:2180-4379 GCF_000146605.3 Meleagris gallopavo | reverse complement strand
GGTGGGGGATGCTCTGCGGCTCCGTTACACGGCGCTGCCCGAGCACGACGACCCGTGCGCGAGCTCCGGGAAGGGGAAAGGCGTCTGTCCCCGGTAAAAGGGTGTGAGCGCCTTCTGTGACCCCAAGGAGAAGGGCCGAGCTCCGGGCAGGGACGGGGCGCGAGGCGCGGAACGGTCCCACATTGCTGCCGAGGTTGGATTTCCCGAGGAATAATAATAATAATAATAATAACAATAAAAATAAAAGCTTTCCTGCCTCGAACCTGACAAAGTAAACAGGATTAATTCGCCATGTGCAAAAACATTAATACCGTCCTCAGCGCGGAAATCAGAAGGGAAAGCGGTTTTCGCAGCACCCATGATATTAACACACGATCGTAGCAATGCAAAGCCACTGATACACGCTCACACACCGCCGTGCCGCCGATTGCTCGAGCATTAATGAAGAATGCCCCGCATTAACTATTTGCTCTTCGAGGGATGGAGCGGTGTAACTCTCTATGAGCACCATCCGCCGCTTTGCCATTTGTTTGCGAGTGGGCTGAGGCAGAGCGGGTGAAGGGAAATATGAAAAAATGTACTGCGGTTCATTTTGCTAAATCCTATCTGAGACCCGAACGCCTCGCGAAGAAGGGGACATTCTCCGCTGTCCTCCTCCGAGCCCTGTCACAATAGAAATGCTCTGTTTAGAAGTAAGGCTCTATTGTTTTTATTCCAAATAAATAAGCGCATCCCTCCTGCCATTTTACTGCAGATGTAAATTTATTGTAATGAGAGGGAGTGGAAGGATTTATTTTGCTAAAATAGAGTTGGGGATAGAGCCGGTGTAAATCTTGGGGTTTTTAAACAAGGAGGAAGAGAGGGAAGCTGCTTCCCTGGCAGAAAGCTGCCTTGCAGCCCTCTAATTCTTTCTAGATTAAATCGCAATATGAATAGAGCATCGAACAAATACCGAGTTTCGCTCTGAACTCAGTGGAAAGCAGTTACGTCTAACAGAATTCAATGAATTCCTCTTCTCCCTCAATGTAGTATGTGTGTGTTTTTCTCTTCCACCACACTGAAGTTCCATGAATAGGGAAAGTGGCTCCTATTGTGTGCCTCTGAACTTCCAAGTCAATGCAATTTTTAACCACTGGCTTGTGGTACTTTGAAAATCACCAGGGGCTGTCAGAGTTGGGTCCTCTGAAAAATTTACAGTGCTAAATCAGAGCATATGCTGTGAGAGAGGAAAAAAAATTGCTTAAGATTGGAGCAAGTACAGTATCTGGCTGCCCCCTAGTGTAAGTCTCTTATCTGCCTAAAATTCAACTTTAAAAGAAAAGGATCTCTTAAAGGGAAACGACTTTTGGCTCACGTATGCATACGAGAATGAAACTTCTGTACATTTTAATCTGATTAATTCCTAAGGATTTAAAATTAATTGGCTTGGGCACTCCTAGACCGGACTATAAGATTTCTGCGTCAGGGTTCCTGCCAGCCCTGTGCCGAATAGGTATTTTTAAGGGATATTGGTCAGGGATGGGGGGGTGGGGGGGAATCCTGTTTTGTGATTTTTTTTTTTAAACGTAGGAACCGTGCCTCTCATGCGGCTGTCAGAGCAAAACACTTTTGCTGCTTAAACTCAGATCTGCACCTTTTGCCGTAATAAAGCAAGGATAAATAATTGCCATAAAGCTTCCGCCGCGCCGCCAACCACACCTTCGGAGGGTGAGTATATTCCAGCTTCTTTCCATTGTACTTAACCAGGGAAGCGACCGGAGGGGGGGAGAGAGACGGGATCTTAACGCTATACCTTCCCCACCGACCTATTTCTTTCTTCCTTTCTTTTTTTTCCCCTTAAATATATCTCTATCTGGATCTATAAGCGTTGCCAGCCGCAGCCCCGGCGCGGTCCGATCGCGGAGCCCCGTCTCCGCCCGCAGCCCCAACCCCAACCCCGGCCCCATCCCCAGCCCCGGCCGCCGCTTTGGGAATGACTTTGAGGCACTTCGCAGCCTCGGACCTGGGAGCCGATCCCGGTCGTTGGGTTTGCTGGCTTGTTTGTTTGTTTGCTGATTTCTTTATTTAGCTAAAGGACGTGCTAACTGGCGGTGCTGCGATTACACAGCCTCGGGTCTCCCCCCCTCCCCTCTTCCCCTCCTTAGAGCAACCCACGTAACCTTAGAAACGATCGTTTAAGACGCACGTTAGCTAACATTT
>NW_011152611.1:974-1457 GCF_000146605.3 Meleagris gallopavo | reverse complement strand
AATCCTTCACCCACGAGAAATATCAGCTCACAGCCCCTTCCCAAGGGGGGAAATGGGAGCCCAGTACAGTGAGGGCTTGGGAAAATTTGGAATATATTACACCGCCTTTGGCAGGAGAATACTCTCCAACTAATGGATTCCTGCTCCTTTTTGTGTGTGTGTGTGTGTGTGTGTGTGTGTGTGTCGGTGTGTGTGTCGGTGTGGGGGGTTTCTGGAAAGAGGGGTGGTGGTCGTGGGGAGCCGAGCTTTTATTTTAAGAAACTGTTATGGTAAGAAGTGTGTCATACTTGACAAATGGAACAAACGCTTTTCCATTTCTTGCTTGTCCTTGCCTTAAAACGGGAATTAAGTTAACCACAGTGCTGCATGTTAATTGCATGTTTACTGGGCTAATGAAAATTACAATGGGGTTTTGCCACCTCGAACAGTGATGAAAAAGTATGAAGGCAATTGTCATTGCAGCCCTCGGGGAGGGCCGGGGAC
>NW_011152611.1:0-557 GCF_000146605.3 Meleagris gallopavo | reverse complement strand
AATATTGATCAGAAGAAGGATAAATCTTTTAACTGCTCGTTAATACCATAAATATGGGCTACACAAGTTTCCACTCTTGTTAAGCCTAATCAGTACATGGAAGATGGAGACGTATCCCACTCGGATGCATTTTTCTTATTGCCAGAGGGATGCTCGCAGCTGTGGATGCCCTCCCCCGGTTCACCCCGGCCCCCAGACGCCTCCTCGCAGTGGATGAGCTCGAAAGGTGCGAGGAGGTGAACCCACCCTGCCCGTCCTTTCTCCCCTTTTGCAAATGCTCCTTTTCTGCAGAGCTCGACGGGTCGTGGTGGCGATGGGGACGGACTAAAGGGAGGAGGTCACCCTTCCCCGTGCCCCCCCCTCTTTATTCCTGAGCTCCGTGGAGAAGAGGAGGATGACTTGGGGAACTCAGTTTGGGGGTGACCATTTTTGTGCCAAAAATGAAACCCAAATGGCGAGAGCAGAGGGAAAGGTGGTGGGAGAAGGGCATTTCGAGCTCTCTTCCCCTACACCTCTCCAAAAGAGATTGCTGGAAAAAACAAACAAACAAACAAACA
>NW_011152610.1:0-450 GCF_000146605.3 Meleagris gallopavo | reverse complement strand
GGAAAAAAAAAAGGAAATAAAAAAAGGAAAAAATGAAGGCGAAATGAGAGATCCAACTTTCTCAAGACATGTCCAGGCAAAGAACGGGAGAGTTGAGGAGTTGAGCAGCGGAGAGAGTGAGTGGGAAAGCTGCGATGGCTCGTTGCTCCCTCCCTCCTCGCTTCCTCCGCCTTCCTCCCTCCCTCTCTCCCTCCCTCTCCCCCTTCTCTCGCTCTCCGGCCGGCCCTCCCGGACCCCAATTCCGGAGCACCTCCTCTCCTTCCCTCCTCGCCTCCCCTCTCCTCGCCGCTCGCCACGGCTCCGCGCGGGGCCGCTGCCGCGCACCTGGGCCCGGCTGCCTGCAGGTGAGTCGCGGCGAAACGAGGCGAACCGTCTCCTCGCTCCCGGCCTCTTCCCCGGGGCTCTCTTGTGCCGCCTGTTCGGGACCCGCTGGCTCCGCCGCCGCCGCGC
>NW_011152609.1:0-407 GCF_000146605.3 Meleagris gallopavo | reverse complement strand
GGAGCTGCTGGCGCAGGGCCGCTTCCGAGAGGCGCTGGGCGCCGCCAGGCAGGAGCTGCGGGCAGGTGAGCCGGGGGCGGAGGGGGGGAGGCGGCGTCCCGTCTGCTGCGGGAGGGACGGGGAAGAATGCGCCCGGCGCGCTGCATCTCAGCGCTCTGAAGTTTTCGAAGTTTGTCGCTAGGACCCAAGGAGCCTCCCCGTGGGCTGAGGTGCGCTCCGGTGCCTCCTTCCCGCCGCGCTGACCGGGCTCAGTGCGTCGCCGTGGCGGCCGCGCCCGCGTTGCCGCGTGTAACCCCGTTTCCTGACGGAGACCCATTTCCAGTGTCACCGCGCGGCTCCGGAGGGCCGGGCCCGGTTGCATAAGCGCGAGGCACGGCGGGGACAGGTTGTGTAATGATGGTGACATC
>NW_011152608.1:0-504 GCF_000146605.3 Meleagris gallopavo | reverse complement strand
TGTTTGTAACACCGCGCGGCCACCGCCTGTGAGACGGGAAGGGCTTCGGCCAGCGAGCCTGAGACGTGCGCCGGGCACAGAGCCGGACTTCCCAGCGGGGAATCCACATCAAGACCTATCGTGCACGGCGTGCAGTCCGTACCGAGAGCCCTGCAGCACCACGAAAGCACGCTGCGCTTGGGGTGAAACCGCTCTGCAACAAAGCCGAGCTCGGGGGAAGCCCACACCGCACCCATCTATGGAGTCGCACAGCGCAAAAGGCAGAGCCCGAAAACCGAGACCGGCAATGCCACTTGCACAAGAGCCGCCCGAGCTCGGCAGAACGCGAATCGAAGCCGCCTTACCTGGGCTCGGAGACCGCTGCGCCGCCGCCCTCACACGACGACGCGAGCACGCTGCCGCCTGGCGACGCTCATCCCTCACGCGACGCCGCCGCGCTTCCCGCGCTCGGTTAACCCCGCCCTCGCGCCGCCGCTCGCGGGGCGGCCACCCCCGCAGCGCATG
>NW_011152607.1:0-392 GCF_000146605.3 Meleagris gallopavo | reverse complement strand
AAGGGATGGAAGGGTTCAAAGGGATTGGGGGGGTGCAGGGGACTCTATGGGGTTCTATAGGGTTCTATGGGGCGCTATGGGGTGAAGGAGGATGCTATGGGGTCGCTATGGTGGTCTGTAGGGTTGCTATGGGGATCTATAGGGATCTTATGGGGTTGCTATGGGGTTGCTATGGGGATCTATAGGGATGCTATGGGGATCTATGGGGATGCTATGGGATCTATGGGGTTGCTATGGGTATCTATGGGGGTGTTACGGGGTTGCTATGGGGATGCTATAGGGATCTATGGGGATGCTATGGGGATCTATAGGGTTGCTATGGGGATGCTATGGGGTTGCTATAGGGCAGAGGGGGTCCGGGGGGGTCCCGGCGGCGGTGCGGGGCTGCGGGT
>NW_011152606.1:0-364 GCF_000146605.3 Meleagris gallopavo | reverse complement strand
GCACAGAGCCCCCTCAAGATGGGGGAGTCTTTGCAGCCCCTATTTGGTGCTGTATAGGGGTGGGGGTCTTTGCAGCCCCTATTTGGTGCTGTATAGAGGTGGGGGTCTTTGCAGCCCCTATTTGGTGCTGTATAGGGAGTGGGGGTCTTTACAGCCCCTGTTTGGTGCTGTATAAGGGGTGGGGGTCTTTGCAGCCCCTATTTAGTGATGTGTGGGGTCATGGGGTTGTGCTGGGGGGCCCAGAGACCCTACAGGAGGGGGAGGGGTTCTTTACAGCCCGTATTTGGTGCTGTATAGGGGTGGGTGTCTTTGCAGTCTGTATTTGGTGCTGTATAAGGGGTGGGGGTCTTAACAGCCCCTATTT
>NW_011152605.1:0-551 GCF_000146605.3 Meleagris gallopavo | reverse complement strand
AGCATGAGATTAAGAAACAACGGTTCAAATGTTGGTCTGACCAGTTTATTACAAATCTTAACAGGGAGATGGGGAAGGGGAGGATGGAGGCTATTATGAATTAGAGTAACAGGGAAGGGAAGGAGGGCGATAGAAAAGATAGGAAAGAAAAAGCACAGAGACTTTATAGGAAGCAAGAGGGAGATAGTCACCACCGTGGATCCAGTGTGGTTCGTAGTTCAGTCTTCAGTAGTGGTGGGTCATCAGGCGTTGTTCCGTTGAGGACAGTGGTGACCATAGAATCATAGAATTATAGAATCACCAAGGTTGGAAAAGACCTAAAAGATCATCCAGTCCAACCGTTCACCTATTACCAATAGTTCCCACTAAACCATGTCCCTCAACACAACATCCAGTCTTTCCTTGAACATCCCCAGGGTCGGCGACTCCACCACCTCCCTGGGCAGTCCATTCCAGTGCCTGACCACCCTTTCTGAAAAGTAATACTTCCTAATGTCCAGCTTGAATCTCCCCCTTGCCGTAGCTTGAAACCATTCCCTCTGGTCTTATCT
>NW_011152604.1:0-373 GCF_000146605.3 Meleagris gallopavo | reverse complement strand
GGGGGGGGGAGAAGAAAAGCAGCAGTTGGCAGCAGGACCTCAGCCAGGCTGGATGCGGCCGTGGGCGACCCGGTTTGATAGGGGGCAAACAGCCCACGGCATCAGGGTCGGAATCATGGGGTCTTTAAGGCCCAATTCCCCCCAGCTCAGCCCTTCTGGGGGTGTCGCTGCTGCAGCAGCTGCCCCACACTTGATGCATCGCGAGGAAGCAGCGCAGGGCCTGCAGGGGAAGCACCCCGGGGGGGTGGCTGAGGGAAGGAGCACTTCTCCCCCAAGTGGAGATCTGACAAACGAACCACAGAACGGCTGGAAAACGATTGCAATGATCATCCAGTTCCAACCCCCTGCTGTGCGCAGGGTCACCAACCAGCAG
>NW_011152603.1:0-392 GCF_000146605.3 Meleagris gallopavo | reverse complement strand
TTTTAAGATATGCTATATCTTATTTTTCATTGCAGAGTCATCATATTTGTTCCTGTGCATATCGTTATCTGCATAATTCATTAAAATCTACTCCGCAGAGGTCAACATTATTAGAATATCATGGCTACTTCTTTAGTCTAAAAGTTGTTTTTATTTAACTAACACACGTAGACAGTCGCTAACTAATGAAGACATTAACCAAGAAGAGTGATGTAGACAGATTAAAAGAACATATTCCTCAACTTAGGAAAGGGTTCACTGAGAGAAGTTTTGATCAGTAAAGCCCTGTCAATGTGGAACAACAACAACAACTATATATATATATATATATATATATATATATATATATATATATATATATATATATATATATATATATATATATATAAGTA
>NW_011152602.1:0-341 GCF_000146605.3 Meleagris gallopavo | reverse complement strand
GGTGACGTGGGGGTGGGGTTTGGTGATGAGATGTTGGGTTTTGGTGAGATGGTAGATCCGTGGGTGGAGGGTTTTGGCAATGCTACGGATCTGGTGGTGATGGTTGGTTTTGGTGATGACGTGGATCCATTGGTGGTGGTGGGTTTTGGTGACGGGGAGGTGGGTTTCGGTGATGGGCTGTTGGGTTTTGGAGATGCCACGGATCTGGTGGTGGTGGGGGTTGGTTTTGGTGACGTGGTGTTGGGTTTTGGTGACGAGGTGGTGGGTTTTGGTGATGCCGTGGATCCATTGGTGGTGGTTGGTTTTGGTGATGGGGTGGTGGCTTTTAGTGATGCACTGCT
>NW_011152601.1:0-356 GCF_000146605.3 Meleagris gallopavo | reverse complement strand
TGGAAAGCAGAAATCCCACTATACATAAAAGGCAGAAATTGAGAGTCTAAAATACTATGTTTTTTAGAAGATTGTGTACATTCTGATCACTGGTAATTTTTATTATTTTTCTTATACCGACTCCTCATGCTTGAATTAACCTTCTTTAAGAGGAAATTCCAAGATGGCCATCACTTCCCTGACATTTCTATCAGTTTGTGAAACTCCTCCATCTGATCAACTGTAAGACCACATTGGTTTCCCATAGAGGGCTTGAAGGAAACTTCAGTTTCTTTCAAGAGGTCCTGCCTTGTTACTGATCAAGTCACATTCATTTTTTCCTTTCAACTCTGCTTAAAATTTCTTCTAAATTTAGT
>NW_011152600.1:0-605 GCF_000146605.3 Meleagris gallopavo | reverse complement strand
CCCATAGGCGCCCCACAGTGCCCTATAGGTACCCCATAGACACCCTGTAGTTCCCCATAGACACCGTATAGGGCCCCATAGACATCCTATAGGGCCCTATAGACACCCTATAGCGCCCTATAGACACCCTATGTTGCCCCACAGTGCCCCATAGATCCCCTATAGTGCCCCATAGACATCCTATAGTGCCCTATAGACATCCTATAGTGCCCCATAGACACCCTATAGTGCCCCACAGAGCCCCATAGACACCCTATAGTGCTCCAGTCTGCCCCATAGACACCCTATAGTGCCCCACAGAGCCCCATAGACACCCTATAGTGCCCCACAGAGCCCCATAGACAACCTATAGTGCCCTGTAGACACCCTATAGGGCCCCATAGACACCCTATAGTGCCCCACAGTGCCCCATAGAGACCCCATGGTGCCCTATAGACATCTATAGTGCCCCATAGAGATCCCTCAGTGCCCCACAGACACCCCGTAGTGCCCTGTAGACACCCTGTAGTGCCCCATAGATTCCCCATAGACACCCTGTAGTGCCCCATAGACACACAAGAGTGCCCCATAAGTGCCCCACAACAGCCCCCCCAGCTGCCCCACAT
>NW_011152599.1:0-464 GCF_000146605.3 Meleagris gallopavo | reverse complement strand
GAGGGGGTGGTCTGCCGCGATATGGGGGGCTCTGTTGCAATAGGGGGGGCTCTGTCGCAGTGCGAGGGCACCGTTGTGATGTAAGGGCGCTGTCACGATACAGGGGCTGTGTCAATCACGGTAGGGGGCCTCGCTATACGGGGGGCACTGTCGTGACATAAGGGTTCTGTTGCACATAGGGGGCTGTGTCACGATACACGGGGCAATGTCGTGATACGGGGGCTCTATCACGAAACGAGGGGCAATGTCACAATGGGGGGGCTCCGTCACAACGCAGGGGGCTCTGTCGCGATACGGGGAGGGCTCTGTCGCGACAGGGGGCGCTCTGACGCGGTAGGGAGGCACCGTCGCGGTATAAGGGCTCTGTCGCGGTCCGAGGAGCGCTGTCGCGATAGGGGGCGCTGTGTGTGCGCGCAGGGCGCTGGGGGTGACGCTGTGGGAGCTGCTGGAGCTCGGCCGGCAGC
>NW_011152598.1:0-376 GCF_000146605.3 Meleagris gallopavo | reverse complement strand
CGGGGGAAAAGAGAGAAGAAAAAAAAAAAGAGAGAGAAAAAGCGAAGCGGGAGTCGGAGCTGCGGCTGCACGGGCTTCGCTGCGAGCCGGGCGGGGAGAGAGTGAAAGAGAAAGAGGCGCTGGGAGAGGTGGGTCCAGGGCAGAGCGGCGCTTCCCAGGGCTGGCTCAGGGATGGGATGGGTTTGCTCCTGCCTAAAAAGTCAGGTGCTGAAGTTCAGAACTTCTCAAGCACGTTTCTCTCTGCCTCTCTCTCCCTCCCTCTGCTCCTTCCCTTTCCTCTTTCCTCTTTCTCGTTACAGGTGATCAAAGAAGAGAAACATCTGCAAAAAGAGCGGAAGATACAGAGGGGATCTCACTTCGTAGATATTTCCCCCCC
>NW_011152597.1:0-385 GCF_000146605.3 Meleagris gallopavo | reverse complement strand
ACCCGACGGCAGCGCTCGGCGGGCGCAGTCCCGACGCGACGGAGCGGTCCCCACCCGCAGCCGCTTACCCGGTGCGTCCGGCGGTGGCGGCGGGCAGGAAGGGGTTAAGGCGCGCCCAGCTGACAGTCAGCTGATGGGGCCCTGATTGACAGCTCCCAAAAGTTTCCTTGTTCTATGCTAATATTCGCTGGGAGGGAGCCGCCCATTGGTCCGGCCGCGGAGTCCATTTGCCATTTGCGGGGTGACGTCAGGAGCGCTATAAAACTCTGCAATGCTTTTAAACTCTCCTGCTGGATGAAACCTTTAAAATATTTTTCATCTTCTTGCCGTAGCTGTGGGGTTGAGGGTTTGTTGGTTGTTTTTTTTTTTTTCCTTCCCTCTCCTT
>NW_011152596.1:0-554 GCF_000146605.3 Meleagris gallopavo | reverse complement strand
GGACAAAAAATTAAATCATTTCAGACTTCTGCAAACATCAGATGTTTATTATCTCCTGTTCACCCCGTGCTGCCTTACCCTCCTCGAACTTTTTTCCTCGTCCCCCCGTGTATCCTTTTGTTGCTGTTGACGTTTAGAGGAACAGGAGGAAAACAAAACAAAACAAAACACATCCCTTAAACCACAGCTGGATTAATCTGACTTTGAATTATTTCTTTTACATTTGCTATTTCACCTGGGTGAGCTGTTACTGCAGCGATTTGCCTGTTCCGGGTTGTGGAGAAATTCTTTTTCTCTTCTTTTTCTCGCCCCCCCGCCCTTCTTCCTTCTTTTTTTTTTTTTATTTTTTTGTAATTCCTCTTCCCCCTTCCTTTTTCTTTTCTATTTTTTCTTTTTCTATTTTTCTTTCCCATTTATTCTTTTCTCCTCTCCTCTCCTCTCCCAAATCCTTTCCCTTCACCCCTTCCCTTCCTTTTTCTTCTCTCTCCCTCTCCTTCCCAGTTTCTTTAGCTTTCCCTCCTTTTTAGAGACAAAACCAGACGAGTGCTGCCATG
>NW_011152595.1:0-318 GCF_000146605.3 Meleagris gallopavo | reverse complement strand
TATATGGGATTGTACCAAAAACGGGACCGCTCTCCGGCCTACGACGAACTGATCGACGAATTCATGGAGGCCATCACAGACAGGTACAGCATCCCCCCATTTTTGGGGGTGCGTTGCCCTTTAAGAACACCGTCCCCCTCCTCTCCCCCCAATATGGCCGACTGTCGCTCTCCTCCATAGATACGGGCAAAACACCTTGATTCAGTTTGAGGATTTTGGGAACCACAACGCTTTCCGTTTCCTCCGGAAGTACAGGGAGAAGTACTGTACTTTTAATGATGACATTCAAGGTGTGTTTTGGGGGTCCTGAGTCCTCCG
>NW_011152594.1:0-387 GCF_000146605.3 Meleagris gallopavo | reverse complement strand
TTTTTGTTTGTTGGTTTGTTTTGGTTTTGGTTTATTTTCTCCTCCAGCGGGGGAGAAGGCGTCTCTGGTGCTCCGTCTGGAGATGCCCTAGTTAAGGAGAGGTGGGTCGCCTACCGAGCGCTGCTCAGCGCTGCCGCGATGCTGTACCCCCGGACGTGCCTGCGAACTGCTCCGCGCTGCGCTGGGTACGCAGCCCGTTGGCTGGGGCGGAGAGGCAAGAAAAAGAAATGTGGACAGCTCTACAGCGGGTATTATCAGCGGGTATTATCAAACCTTCTCAGCAGCTCATCTGGATTAATCTCTCACGGTGGCTTTTCCTTCACGCAATAATTAAACATAGTTTCTAAACAGAACGTGCCGGAGGAGGCTCGCTTGTCGACTATCTGG
>NW_011152593.1:0-468 GCF_000146605.3 Meleagris gallopavo | reverse complement strand
GCGGGATCGCGGCCATGGCTCCAAGGGGGGTGCGGAGCCCGGGCCGGGCTGTGCGGGGCGCGGATTGAGTGCGGGGCGCGGCGGGGCAGCAGGTGAGAACGGGAGAGGGATTCGGGGACACTCAGAGACGGGGACGGACAGTCGGATAGGGGACACCGCGACAGGGGGACGGCGGGACACACGGACACGGGGACACAGGGGCACGGGGACGGCGAGAGATGGGGAAGTCGGGGGATGAGGACACCGGGGCACGGGGACACCTGGACGTGGGACACGCGGACACGGCGTCAGTTGGGCACGGGGACAGTGGGACACCGGGACAGTGGGACACGGTGCCACGGGGATGCGGCCATTCGGGACCCACGCGCTGCCCCCACCTCAGCCCCGCAGCCCCCCCGGGATGGGCCTCCCGCGCCCGTCCTCCTGTCCGTCTCCACAGTGCGCAGCGTCACCGCGTGTCCCCACCTG
>NW_011152592.1:0-449 GCF_000146605.3 Meleagris gallopavo | reverse complement strand
TATGGGGACATTGGGGCCGTTATGGGGACATTGGGGCCGTTATGGGGTCAATGGGGACCTTATGGGGACATTGGGGTTAATAGGGACCTTATGGGGACATTGGGGCCGTTATGGGGTCAATAGGGACCTTATGGGGATATTGACGCAATTATGGGGACATTGGGGTCGTTACGGGGACATTGGGGTCGTTATGGGGACCCATTGGCTGACAATTAGGGCCGGGCTGCTTATAGGATCCACTCTACGGGACTCAGTGTGGGGTGGGGGAGGTTGGACGTCCCAACTTTGGGGTTGGGGGTCGTTACGGGGCGCCGCCATCCCCTATAACCCTATAGGTTACGGCAGTGGTCGCGCCGCGAGGCCGAGCGCCTCATTCGGGATCGGGAACGTCGGGGGCTGCCCCTCATCGACCCCAATTACTACGACCCCACACGTCTGGCTTTGCCCCC
>NW_011152591.1:0-468 GCF_000146605.3 Meleagris gallopavo | reverse complement strand
GCGTAAGAACTTCTTCACGGTGAGGATGACGGAGCACTGGAACAGGCTGCCCAGGGAGGTTGTGGAGTCTCCTTCTCTGGAGATATTCAAGTCTCGCCTGGACGCCTACCTGTGCGACCTGGTGTAGGGAACCTGCTTTGGCAGGGGGGTTGGTCTCGATGATCTCTAGAGGTCCCTTCCAATCCCTACAATTCTGTGATTCTTTGAAGGGAAATGAAAAGTGATATATGAATTACTATAATTTAGAATATTGATAAGTGTAGTAGCACATACAGTTATGGTAATTATTTGTCTTCAAAATGAAGATAAACTGCTTTCCCAACACTATTGCAATCACTGGCAATTTACAGATCATTGTTTTTTTTCTTCTCTAAGAATTTTTTTCTTACAAATAATTACATGAAGCTGCAGAGATCCAAGCAATTGACTTTATTTTATTTTATTTTATTTTATTTTATTTTTATTTTT
>NW_011152590.1:0-320 GCF_000146605.3 Meleagris gallopavo | reverse complement strand
CGGTGTCCCCAGGTGGTGAATGAGGGTCCCAGTGCCATCAGCCACGGCACGCTGGAGCTCAGCTGCCCCCTGATGCTCGGTGACCGACCCGTGCTTTACATCGTCGGCCATTCGGGGCCACGGAACTGCAGTGCCAGCCACGGCCTGGACAGACTGCAGCTGGCGGTGAGGCCGTGGGGATGGGGGTGACAAAGAGAGATGGGCACTGGGAACACTGGGTGGCACTGGGTGGCAGTGGGAGATGGGCACTGGGGACACTGGGTGGCACTGGAGGCACTGGGTGGCACTGGGTGGCACTGGAGGCACTGGGTGGCACTGGG
>NW_011152589.1:0-321 GCF_000146605.3 Meleagris gallopavo | reverse complement strand
TGCCCTCTGTACGGGGGGCCACGCTCCCCAGGCAGCCAAAGGAGCAACAAGGCAAAAGGCCAACTACAGCAAAGACCCGAGCTCTGCTTACAGAGAGGTTGCCCAGCACACAGCCAGCCTGGTCACCCACAGTGCCGGCAACGCTCCATCACAGTACAACTACGCCCCGGGGACGGGGAAGATGCTTTTGCCCAGAACGCCTCTCCCTTTCCCCATGTGCAGTCTCCTGCTTCCTCTTCTTGCTCCCTCACCACGCAACTTCCAGGCGCTGCTCCTTCTTTCTTCTGCAGCAGCTCCTGAAATCAAAAGAGGTCACCATCA
>NW_011152588.1:0-606 GCF_000146605.3 Meleagris gallopavo | reverse complement strand
GGCATGGCGGTGGCTTAGAGAGAAAACGCTCCGGGGTCGGGAAAAATCCCCCAAACCGCACGAATTCACCCCAAAAATCGAACCCTCGTGGACCACGTTGTCCGCCACGCGCGCTCTGCGCATGCGCGCAAACACCCCCCCCCACAGCAGCCTCCACGCTCTGCGCGTGCGCCCCGCAGCATCATGGCGGTCCCGCGCGTGCGCACAACGCCGAGCGGAAAACTCGAGCATGCGCGCAACGCCGCGATGACAGCCGGCGCATGCGCACAACGCCGCGAGGACCCCCTCACGGCCCCGGTTTTAGGCCCCACCGCCGTTATCGCGG
Organism: Meleagris gallopavo; assembly: GCF_000146605.3. Classification (NCBI taxonomy): domain Eukaryota; kingdom Metazoa; phylum Chordata; class Aves; order Galliformes; family Phasianidae; genus Meleagris; species Meleagris gallopavo. The sequence continues at coordinate 281 of NW_011152588.1, read as the reverse complement.
CCCTCCCCACCCCACCGCCCCGCAAACAACGGTCTGAGCCGCCGGAAGACCCTCCGGTGCCGTTCGGGACTTTCCGGTGTCACTTCCGGGCCCACCCGGCGCTCACTCTCACCTCAGCGCCGCCAGGACGCAAAGAAAGGCCGCCGCCCTCCGCGAGGCCTTATATAGCCCGCCACTTGGCCACGCCTCTTCCGCTCGGAATCACCGAATGGGATCGCGCGGTGGCTCCTCCCGCCTGCCAATGGCTGAAGCCCGGCGCGGGGAGCATCGAGAAAGGGAGC
>NW_011152587.1:0-507 GCF_000146605.3 Meleagris gallopavo | reverse complement strand
TTTGAGATTTTTGCTCCCTTGGAAGATAAAGATTAGGGCTTCAATGATTAATAATCAGATAAATATTAGCAGTGAATTTTAACACTAGCTTCAAAGGCATGGATGCAAAAGGCTTACAGAAAACCAAGACTTAGAGGTATCAACCTCACTTTCTGAGACTATACTCCGGGCTTTCACATCTCCATGGAGATCCTAAAAATGACACCTATTCTCCAAATAACAATACATTCAGAAATCGTGCACATCCATCATGAGATAAACTGTATATTTGTGTTTCAGTACCACAGCTGATAAATATGTGGCTACTATTCTGGTTGCCAGTTGACATTCTCTGTCTGGGAGGATGTTGACCATTATCAGACATCCAGTTAACAAAAGGGTTCCTTATACCAAGGAAACTGTTTTAGGAGAATCTCTTTCTCTCTCTCTTTCTCTCTCTCTTTCTTTCTCTCTTTCTCTCTTTCTTTCTTTCTCTCTCCCTCTCTCCCTCCCTCCCTCTCTCCCTCC
>NW_011152586.1:0-355 GCF_000146605.3 Meleagris gallopavo | reverse complement strand
GTTTGTTTGATTATTTCTAATAACTAGGGGTTTTTGTGGTTGTAATTTGACAAATTAAATAAGCTCGATGTTGTAAAATGAAAGATGTTTTTACCAGACAAGCAGAAATGTAGGAAGTAAAGTGTACTCTTGGACATCCTGCATGTGACTTCACTTTCCTTCCCATTTTTCCATAGGCTTTCTGAAAGTCTGTAGAGGTTTAGATCTGTAGGAAAAGTACAATGCTGGGATAATTTTGCCCTCCAGAAGAATGAGTAAATGCTGCTATGGTAAAATAGACTGTCCAAATACACACCTTTTAATCAATCCTCCCATCAGCAGTTTGTTACACCAAGTAACTGGGGAGGCTTTCCTT
>NW_011152585.1:0-489 GCF_000146605.3 Meleagris gallopavo | reverse complement strand
CAGATCCCCAACCACAGGGGGGGTAACAGTTGACTAACTCACATGCCCTGCATCCCCATGTCACTGCGCTCCATTGCTGCCGGCCCTGCTGCCCCCCAGGAGGGCACGGTTTACCCCAAAACGCTGCAGAAGGAAACATCAGATCCCAACACCCCCCTCACCCCAAATCCCAACCCCAACGCTCAGCCCCACAGAGTCAGCGCGGAGGAATCCGACGGGAAACCGCGATTCACGCCCAGGCGCTGCGAGGAGCAGCTCTGCTCGTTTCTGAGACGTTTCGCACGGCAATTAATCCTCCGGGGGCGGTGATTACCCCACTGCGGGGCCGGGGACGCCGAGTCCCGACACCCAGGAACGGAAGGATGGGGCCGAACGCAGCTCTGGGTCAGAACGCGCGGTCACAGCCGCTGCTGTGCCAATGGACCAACGCGGCCGACCCCCGCCCGGTCCCCCCTCCCCCTCCCCGGCGGTGTCCCCATCTCTGTCCCC
>NW_011152584.1:0-322 GCF_000146605.3 Meleagris gallopavo | reverse complement strand
TGAAATAAAGAGTTAGCTAGTAGGGAATCTGTATATATGCATGTCTATATGGAACATGAAAATCCCATAGAATACAGCTCCAGCTGCTAAGCCTCTGCTCATTACTTTTCTGGGAAATAAAAATCTCGAAAACTAGATTTTCATTTCTGGGACTAGGTTAGAGAACGATTTCTTCTTCCCTGTAATCATAGACTGTCTTTTCATCCCCACATCTCTTTTATACCTAGCTGAGAACCCTTACTATCTCTATTCGAGAGCTGGTGTAGTTGTCTCTGTCCTGGCAGCACCACAATCCCACACCCACACCTACTTCTTCAAGATC
>NW_011152583.1:0-529 GCF_000146605.3 Meleagris gallopavo | reverse complement strand
CCCATGGCAAAAATCTTGCTAGCCTCTTGAATAATTTATGTGATAAAATACATTACATAGGAATAGACTGAAAAACAGAGTAGGTGGAAAGTAGAATTTCCATGGTGAGTAGAGGACAAGAAGGAACATTGTATAATTTAATGGTTAATCTTAAATATATGGGTGATCAAAATGATTTCAAGGATGTACTCCACAACCTCACTAATGGTACAGCCAGAACATGGATAGGAGTTTCAAATAGTTACAATCGGAATAAGTCCTAAAACAAGAAGGTGCCAAAAATGATCCACAAGAGATCTGAAGGTGTATGGTATTCTCTGATAAAAAAGAAAAATGGTTTGCTAGAACTCTTCCCACACTTAATCTGCATTGTAACAAAGAAAAATAAGACTTCCTGTAGCAACCAGAAAAAAAAAAACCTCTTCAAGAATATAGTGTAGTAATAGCCATGTTCTAGGTCATGGTTGTCCATCTTTTTTGCCTTGCCTGGGCCACATGTGAGTGAACGGGAATTGTTTGGGGCTGCATA
>NW_011152582.1:0-595 GCF_000146605.3 Meleagris gallopavo | reverse complement strand
TGGGATGTGGGGTCTTTTGGGATATGGGGACAATGGGGACTTTTGGGATGTGGGGACAATTTGGGATGTGGGGACAATGGGGGCATTTGGGATACGGGGGGTTTTGGGATATGGGGACTTTTGGGATAGGGGGACAATGGAGACATTTGGGATGTGGGGAGTTTTGGGGTACGGGGACTTTTGGGATGTGGGGACAATTTGGGATATGGGGACATTTGGGATATGGGGACAATGGGGACATTTGGGATGTGGGGAGTTTTGGGATGTGGGCACAGTGGGGACATTTGGGATATGGGGACAATAGGGACAATTTGGGATATGGGGACTTTTGGGATGTGGGGATATTGGGGACTTTTGGGATATGGGGACAATGGGGACATTTGGGATGTGGGGAGTTTGGGACGTTGGGATGTGGGGAGGGGTAGTGGGATATGGGGACAATGGGATGTGGGGACAATGGGATGTGGGGACATTTGGGATGTGGGGACTTTTGGGATGAAGGGATGTGAGGCTGGGGGGACATTTGGGATGCTTGGATTGGGGGACAGCGGGATGTGGGAATATTTGGGGTGAGGGGACACTGGGGTGGGGGAAC
>NW_011152581.1:0-416 GCF_000146605.3 Meleagris gallopavo | reverse complement strand
ACACATAGACAAGTTCCATAGTTTTGTCTTATTTCTAAAATTTTAGAAGGTTTGACTTGTTCCTACAAGAAGTAGACCTAAAACATTCATTATTACTGAGGTTTTAAAATAAAATAAGCAATATTTAACCCATCTCTCTTGATAATGCAAGTATTAGCATAAGGAGGAGTAAACTGTACTCACAGCCACTCTTCTACTTGTTTGCTGCTTCCAATTTTTGGGAGATATTTTCAGTTTACACTTAATTCCAAAAGATACAAGAAGTTGCTCTGCTAAAAATCAAAGAGCTCTGCTAAAAATCATTAAAAACAAATTTGTTCAAAAAAGGACATGGTCCATACCACCAATTTTGAGGACATAATTTGTTTTTAATGGCCTTTTTAAATAGTGAGATATAGGTTTTTTTTTTTGTTGTT
>NW_011152580.1:0-703 GCF_000146605.3 Meleagris gallopavo | reverse complement strand
GTCAAACACAGCCCTGCACCGCGTGCCTATAAAACGCTCTGTACTCCAACATGGCAGGAGCAGAGATGTACACAGCGGCGTATTTACACGACGCGTTCTGCTGCTAGAGCTCGTGTGCTCGCCGCTCCACAGCCCCTCACTGCAGCTCCTGCTCACACACTGAATTTTAACTCCTCTAGGGAACTTTAAAATCTCACCAACCATTCACCATTGCAATGCAATAACCTGATCATTCCACAAAAAGGCCTTCCCCCCCCCCTTTTTTTTCCCCTCTTAATACTACCCTGCTCAATGCAATCCATAGAAATACACGGGGCCATACTAGCACAGAACAAGCTGCGGGTGTAAGAAAACCATCCCTTAGTCTATAAGGATGAGAAACCCAAGCCTATGCAATTTTTCAGATCACTTCTCACTAGGGAAACGCAGAAGGAATTAATAATAATGAGAAAAAAAGAGAAATTACCTTTGTCTTTTAGGGACTGAATGCTCAACTTCTATGAGTTTCCCGTGCAGCTCCACTTTACCTGCGGGGAAGAACAGAAGGGAAAATATTGGAGAGCGGCCGGTGCGGCTCGCGGCGGCGCGAGGCAGCAAAGCGGAGCGCAACACGTTAGAGCCCATTCATCGGCCGCGGGGCAGCCCGGGGCGGGAACAAAGCCGTGGCCGCGGGGCCGCTGGTCCCGGGAAAGGGCTTCGGGGA
>NW_011152579.1:0-457 GCF_000146605.3 Meleagris gallopavo | reverse complement strand
CTCCCTCTTTCCTTTTTTTTCTCTTTCATCCCCTCTTTTTTTCCTCTCATTCTTTCTCTCTCTTTGCCTCTTTCTCCTCTTTCTTTCTCTCTTTCTTTCTCTCTTTTTTTCCCTCTTTTTTTTTTCCTCCCTCTTTCCCTCTTTCTTCCCCTTTATCTTCCCCCCTACCCCTCCCAGTAACACCAGGGAAAACACTCCGCCTTTAACTCTCCCCCTCGTTCAAATAATATCATACAAGGAATATTGTCGACTCTCGGGTTTGAACCACGGAAGGGGAGAGGTAACAGTAGTAACAAAGCAGATCCTGGAGTTATTTTTAGGTCCGATTTGCTGGAGCTGACCTCAGCCTGGGGAGAGGAAATGGTGGAAATGTGGATGCTGGTGAAAAGCTGAAGCGTGCCATTGCACAGCCTCGGATCCAAAACAGGGAGGGGAATGGGGGGGGCAAACCCTCACA
>NW_011152578.1:0-445 GCF_000146605.3 Meleagris gallopavo | reverse complement strand
CGAGCGGCCCGGCGACGGGCAGAGCGGAAGGGGGGCGGCAAAAGAGCGCTTTGCTCTGGGCCAGCACCTGCCGCCCGCCTCCTCGCCACGCGCATTGGCTGAAGCCGGCTCCACCTTCACCCCGATTGGGCGAGGCGCCGGTGAACGACGGCGCCTACGGCCCGTGGAGTTACCGGACAGCGAACAACAAGGGGAACGTGAGCAGCGATTGGAGGACAGCTCCGACGGACGGCCCGCCCGCCAGCAGGCTGATCAGCCCGTGGCTTTCCCGTCACTCAGCGGCTTCCCGCCAATAGGAAGCAGCAACGGGAAGACCCTCAGCTGCTATTGGGCGAAAGAGGGCTACGGCAGCCGTCAATAGGCGGAACGGGCTGCCGGTCAGTACGTCGCTGGCCTGCGCTCCGGCGGGGGCGAGGGGCGGCGAGTACGTGAGGAGCCGCACAGC
>NW_011152577.1:0-365 GCF_000146605.3 Meleagris gallopavo | reverse complement strand
GATTTGTTTTTTTCTTTTCTTTTTCTTTTTTTTTAAATGATTTCAACAAGATAATTGAGTCGTGGATATTGGCAAGAATTTTGGGGGAAAATTTTGTTTGGCAAAAGAGAGAGAACGGGAGCGGAGCGATCTTCCAACTTCACCCAACCCTCCAATTTCTTTTCTCGTTGAGTGGCATCAAATAGCCATTAAAGCTTAATTTCACCGGAGCACTGCAAAGCGCTGCATTCACCAACTTAGGCGAACTTCTTGGGCGGACTGAGGTTGCCTTTATATTTGCCAAGTCGGCAAGCAAAATATCAGCTTTTGTTCTTTAGAGTGAATGCGGAGTTAGAAGAAAAAAGAGTTTTCCCCCATTTTTTTTT
>NW_011152576.1:0-429 GCF_000146605.3 Meleagris gallopavo | reverse complement strand
GGTCGGAGGGCGGGGCTAAGGAGAGCACTGCGCTGCCATTGGTCGGAAGGCGGCGCTAACGAAAACAATCCTCTGTCACTGGTCGGAGAGCGGCACTGAAGAGAGAACTGCGCAGCCATAGGGCGGAAGGCGGGGCTAAGGAGCAAAATGCACTGCCATTGGTCAGAGCGCGGATCACTCCAGAGTCCCGAGGTTCACTTCCGGGATGACTTAGGGCTGCAGGATGACTTAAGGGGCCATTAAGGGCTGCAGGGTCAATTATGGGGTCATTGGGGCAGTAGGATCACTTATGGGGTCATTGTAAAGTCACGGGGCCAAAGTGGGGGCTAGGAGAAAGAGGGGGAACAGGGTCGTGCTGGGGTCAAGGGGTCATTGTGGGGTCAGAAATACCTGCTTTTACACGAAAATACCCCTTTTTCTCCCACAAAT
>NW_011152575.1:0-567 GCF_000146605.3 Meleagris gallopavo | reverse complement strand
TTTTTTTTTTTTTTTTTTTGTTCTTTTCATACTGCCCTGCCAGCTAGAGGAATCAAGGGTGTGCAAGAAACAAGAACCTGAGAGAGAACAGAACCAGGACAACTGAACAAAAGTGGCTAAATGAATATTCCATACTATATAGTATTTGGCTCTCCTCAGTAACCCTGGGACAAAGAAGGAAAGGGAGACATTCAGAGTCATGGTGACTATCTTTCTAGTTCGTAATCATTAAGATTTTATAATTTTTTTTTCTTCAGAATGAGTTGTAAGAGTTTGAGTGTTGCAGAGATCACTAATAGGAATGCACTTGTCAAAATCTACATTATCTGCCCTTGATCCTATAGATGAATTAAAGATACTTACTACTAGGCCTCTCCTTCTAGAACTTGGGGCCATACCCCTGCTGTACATTAAGATTCTGAATTTTGCTTCCAAATTGTCACAACCATTGTGGTACACTAACATCTTGCTGGAAAGAGAAGAAAAATACTCATTTAGCTTTCATTTCCCATCATCCACTATTCCTTCTCTTTAAAGTGAAGTTCAGTTTTTTTTTTTTCCTTTAAA
>NW_011152574.1:0-558 GCF_000146605.3 Meleagris gallopavo | reverse complement strand
TACTCTCTCTTCTTTAAGGAATAGATGGAAAGCTATTCCTACCAGTCTTTATAATTATTTTCTGTTATTAAGTACATATATCCATGGTTGTCAGTTACAGTTTCTTATGGTGACTTTTGTATCATGATCTTCTCCACAGAAGACCACTTTGGCACAACATGAAGAAAGTACTGTAAAAGTGAAAATAATATATATATGAATACAAAATATTCAAGTTGTATATTTTATAATAAAACGGAAAATTAGAATATCATTGATATCACAGGTTTGCCACTGAACCATCAAAAATGTAATGGATTTCTATAAATGCATCTGTGCTTTCATTTACTGCTTGTTTTGAGGACTTTTTAAGAGCTACTTCCATTTGATCAAAACAATTAATTGGAATACGTAGGAAACTTAAGATAATTCAAAGGAAATCACACAAAAATGAACAAAGAGGATACTTGCTGATTCACACAAAATCACAGAATCACAGGGTTGGAAGGGACCTCAAGGATCATCAATCTCCAACCCCCTTCCACACGCAGGGCCAATTCTTATAATATTTTTTTTTTT
>NW_011152573.1:0-709 GCF_000146605.3 Meleagris gallopavo | reverse complement strand
CTCCTTTTCAGTATTTTGCTCCAACAGTATGTATTCAGATATGGCTAAAGGAAAAGTCATATTTTTCAGACAGAAATCTCTCTCCCATTTCACACATTTGAGTGCCAAAATGCACTGGTTGTATAAAAGCTGAATGCAGAAAACAGAAAAGAGGAATTTTAATCAGCAGATCAGTTCTTTAAATGCTATTTCCAGGTGCCTGATTTCCATGTAGATGATGTAATGTGATTGAAACAAAAGGAAAATGAGAACATCACAGTAGTCACTCCAAGAAGGTCGCGCGCGCGCGCGTGTGCGTGTGTGTGTGTGTGTGTGTGTGGTCTCAGCGACCTCACCTACGCTGCGACCACTGGCCTCCAGGTGGCGCTACTGCACCTGTGATCGCCGTGGGTTGCTGCCCAACGCGCCCTGCCGGAGCCTCGGTGTCGCGCGCGCCCTCTCGGTCTCCGTTGGAAGCAGCGCTGCTTGGGGTCCTCGTGGCTACCACGGCAGCGTTCTACTCGAAACCTCCAACTAGGGGAGAATCTGCAGCCTTTCCTGTCTTGAATGTCCCTGAGAAACATTGCAGTCTTTTGTGAACTCAACGGTTGCACTGTCATTTGAATTGATTATTGAATGGCTTATATCAAACAAGATTTTGACTCTCAGTTTAATCTCCACATGATCTCAGTGGACACAACTTCCCCCCGCTCTTTGGATCTTTTTTTTT
>NW_011152572.1:0-362 GCF_000146605.3 Meleagris gallopavo | reverse complement strand
TTTTAATGTTTTCCTTTCTACAGTTTCAAAAGAGGGTGAACAGCCACCTGCTAAACTTTGATGATCTTTTCAGATGGAAGCCCCTTTGGACAGAATGATGATTCCTGCTTAGGACAAAGCAGTTTGTCAATTTCTAACTCCATGAAGTTTGTAACTAAGCAGTAGATCAGCTGTTGGAAAGTTCAGATCTCCTAATGATGCTCATTTGGGAACCTTCTGACAAGGAATTCTCTGAGGGCTGCTCAGCTTACACAGAAGAATCTATCAAGAGAAATCTTTAAGTCTCACAGAGGAGGAGATGCTTACGCAGTCTATATGGTCATATATATATATATATATGTATATATATATATAGTAGGAGT
>NW_011152571.1:0-326 GCF_000146605.3 Meleagris gallopavo | reverse complement strand
TGCTCTTCCATGTCAGATGCCATTTTGTTAGCCTGCCCCTCTGCTGCCATCTGTCACATGGCAACAAAATGGAATGGTATATTGGTGGGAAAGTTCACCTCCACTCCATATCACCAACATCTGCTTCTGACATTGCAGGCCAACATAATAAAATAAGGGGTGTTACTTTCAGAGCAGCCTTCATAAAATATGCAATACAGCTACTGTGTAAAGAGCAACAAAAACATCAAACTAGTGGGGTATGTGACCTTGTTTTTGTGAAACTTAACGCATTGGCCTGGTTTGATGGCAGTGGTTGCAATTCTCAGAGAGGTCTCAGTGTTTAT
>NW_011152570.1:0-326 GCF_000146605.3 Meleagris gallopavo | reverse complement strand
TCTCTGCACCCCAGGTTGGGTGAGGAGCACCAGCCTTTGCAGCCAGGGTGATTTCTGCATTCTCTTCTGCTTTGTGCTTCGCTGCCTGTGTAATTGCCGGCTAAATCCCGCTTGGATAATCCTTCTTGCTGATGGTGCACGAAGGCGCTGCCCTGGGCCGCTCCTCCAGACCTTGTTTTGCTCCTGGGGCTCAGCGGGGAGCGGTGCTGCTGTGTTAAGGGTTGGCACAGCGCTGAGGTGGGCACAGAGGGATGAGCACTGGGGGGGCAGAGCTGCTGCAGCACAGCACAGCACAGCACAGCACGGCACAGCATGGCATGGCACAG
>NW_011152569.1:0-412 GCF_000146605.3 Meleagris gallopavo | reverse complement strand
GATATGGGGTGGGATATGGGGTGGGATATTGGGATATGGGGTGGGATGTGGGGATATAGGGATGGTATGGGATATGGGGTGGGATATGGGGTGGGATATGGGGTGAGATATTGGGATATGGGGTGGGATATGGGGTGGGATATGGGGATATGGAGTGGGATATGGGGATATGGGGTGGGATATGGGGATATGGGGTGAGATATGGGGATATGGGGTGGGATATGGGGATGTGGGGTATGGGGAGGATATGGGGTGAGATATGGGGATATGGGGTGGGATGGGGGATATGAGGTGAGATATTGGGTTATGGGGTGGGATATGGGGTGTGGGGAGGATATGGGGTGAGATATGGGGATATGGGGTAGGATGGGGGATATGGGGTGAGATATTGGGTTATGGGGTGGGATATGGG
>NW_011152568.1:0-669 GCF_000146605.3 Meleagris gallopavo | reverse complement strand
AAAAATATACATATATATATGTTTTAACATATAAGTTTGAACGGCAGAGATTTAGATTTAGATTGGGTATCAGGAAAAGGTTTTCTACAATAAGGGTAATGATGCACTAGAAGAGGTTATCCAGAGAGCAGTAGGTGGTTGATGCCTTGACGCTGGAGACATTTAAGATCAGGTTGGACCAGGCTCTGAGCATTCTTACCTAACTACAGGTGAGCCTGTTCATTGCAGGGGAATTGGACCAGATGACCATTAAAAATCCCTTTCAATTCAAACAATTTAATGATTCCATGATTTTTAAAAGCAAACAAGGCCATTTGTAATGATTCTTTAACTTTCAGAAAGCATTTGAGTTTTCCAGTTTTTGCTATTGCTATTTTTTTTTCAATGATTATTAAAAAATTGAGTCAGAGATTATCCTTACTTGGAAAGATAACACTTAGACTCTAGGTAAAGGATCCTGTCAAGGAGCTTCCTGTCAAAATCTTGTTCTTTCTGTGCCCAGAGAACATCAAAACATAAATCAATGGGGTTAATAATACATCTTTACTTCCCTGCTTAGAGATACCTGTAATTGAAATTATGAGTGATGATTGGACTGAGCAATGTGTTCTTCAATCATTATTTTAGTGGATTCTTACTTCTTTTTTCTTTTCTTTTCTTTTCTTTTCT
>NW_011152567.1:2367-2620 GCF_000146605.3 Meleagris gallopavo | reverse complement strand
GAGGCTCCGCTCCCCGCGGAAGGGGTGAGCGCCGCACACGCAGCCGGACGGCGACGGCTCGGGGGACACTTCGCAACGGGGCGCGGGGTCTGATGGAAGCCATTCCCGCTCCCTCTATGGCTTCTCCCAACATCAACTTTAAAAACAACAACAACAACGTAGCAACAATGCTGTTTACCCACTTCCTCCAAAAGGCGTGTGTGACCTGTTGCTGGAAGGGGAGATACAAAGGCTTCCCAGTGGCTGCCTGGGC
>NW_011152567.1:0-559 GCF_000146605.3 Meleagris gallopavo | reverse complement strand
ACCAAACACCAACCTGAAATTACTGTGTTTGAAATATTTTCTTATGGTTTGTAATATTTCTGTACATTTATTGTGATGATATTTTAAGTTCTTTTTTTTTTTTCCTCGTTTTCCGTAGTTGTATTTTAAAGATTCGGCTCTGTATTATTTGCAATCAGTCTGCCGACAGTCCATGTATATATTTGAACTAATACCATCCTTATAACAGGTACATATCCAAGTTAAGTTTTTACTCCATTATGCACAGTTTGAGATAAATAAATTTTTGACATATGGACACTGAAGTTCCGTTTGAGTGTTGGATTTATTTTTGTACCGCAAGCTGTTTTTTTTTTGTTGTTGTTGTTGTTGTGGTTTTTTTTTTAATTATTATTATTATTTTTCAATAATTCATCAGAGGAAGGTATCCCCGCGGCCGACAGACTGTTATAAATAATGCAGCTGTATACCGAGGCTTGAATATTTTTATACGTGTGGATAGACAGGGACGCAGCGCGATACGCTTTACCGGAACGGCCGTCCTCGAGGCACGGCGGTGCGGAGCGGAGGCCCCGGTCCC
>NW_011152566.1:0-611 GCF_000146605.3 Meleagris gallopavo | reverse complement strand
GGGGTATTTTCGTGTAAAAACGGGTATTTGTGTGAGAAAAAGGGGTATTTTAGTGAAAAAACGGGTATTTGTGGGAGAAAAAGCGGTATTTTAGTGTAAAAACAGGTATTTGTGGGAGAAAAATGGGTGTTTTCACGTAAAACCGTGTATTTGTGTGAGAAAAAGGGGTATTTTGTGCAAAAACGAGTATTTGTGATAGAAAAAGGGGTATTTTCAAGTAAAAACGGGCATTTGTGGGAGAAAAAGGGGTGTTTTCGCTTAAAAGCGGTTATTTGTGTTAGAAAAATGGGAATTTCGCGTAGAAACACGTATTTGTGTGAGAAAAAGGGGTATATTCGTGTAAAAACAGGTATTTGTTTTAGAAAAAGGGTTATTTTGGTGTAAAAACGGGTATTTGTGGGACAAAAAGGAGTATTTTCGTGTAAAAACGGGTATTTGTTGGAGAAAAATGGGTGTTTTCGTGTACAAACGGGTATTTGTAGTAGAAAAATGGCTATTTTCGTGTAAAAACAGGTATTTGTGGGAGAAAATGGGTTATTTTCGTGTGAAAACGGGTATTTGTAGGAGAAAAAGGGGTATTTTGGTGTAAAAACAGGTATTTGTAGGAGAAA
>NW_011152565.1:0-467 GCF_000146605.3 Meleagris gallopavo | reverse complement strand
GAGCCGGGCAGTGCTGGGACTCAGCCGCCCCTCGGCGGGCAGCGCTCCCCGGAACGGAACCTCCGCAGCTCCGCACTCGCGGTGCGGCCCCGCACAAACTCATCGACTCCCTGGGCACAGCGGCCCCGCGACGCGCAGCAGCAGGGAGAGACCCACAGACTCCATTGCTATTATTTTTTTCTTTAAGCTCAGTTTAAAGAAACAGATGCTGCCCGAACCAGGCAGGCCGGTAAATGAAGCTGGAAACATCCCGCACGCCCCGAGCTGCACCGACATCGTCCGGCGGATCCCGGCCCGTGATTGAGCCCCGCATTTACATCGTAATTTTTCAGCCTTGGCTCGTTGAAAGAGAAACGCTTACAGAGGGAAAATAAAAACATTTTGGGAACCTACGATGGAATACCACTGTTGGCGGCCCGTTTGCGAGCCTGCTTATTTCTTCTTCTTATTATTATTATTGTTATTTT
>NW_011152564.1:0-606 GCF_000146605.3 Meleagris gallopavo | reverse complement strand
GGGGGAGAGGAGGAGGAGGAGGAAAACTGTGTAATCCTCCAGTGCAGAGGGCACCGGAGGAGCTGGGGCCGCCCGTCCCTGCATCGCTCCTCGGTAGCCTATTGTTGGGTCTTTTTAGTATTTTTATTTTTTTTCTTTATTTCTTTCTTTTCGTATTTGTTATTTTATTTTTTCCTTTTTTTTTCTTTCCTTCTTTTCCTTCCCTTTCCTTTTTTTTCCTTTTTTTTTTTCCTTTTTTCTTTTTTTTTAAACTCTTCTTCCAGGGAGAGGATAGTGGTTAAAGCTCGAGCTGGATGGATGGGTATGGGGAGAGGGGCAGGATCCACAGCCCTGGGACTTTTCCAAATCCTCCCTGTCTTTCTCTGCATCTTCCCTCCAGGTAAGGACCAACCTCTTGTTTTGAAGACCATCCCCTGCATATCTCCTCTCCCCTGCCCGTGGGCCTCCTCTGTGCTTTCCGCAGCACTTGGCCACATGTTTAAGAGGAGCGGGGAAGAGTGGGGGGCTGAGATTTGCTTCCCCCCACCCCGAGCGTTGGCGGGGGTTTTGCCGTGCGCTCACCTCTTTGTCTCCCCGCTGCCTCATCTCACGGGAAAAGAGACGATC
>NW_011152563.1:0-456 GCF_000146605.3 Meleagris gallopavo | reverse complement strand
TTTTTTTCTCGTAAGCGTTACTTTCAATCGCAGTCTCAGTGGAGCACAGCATCTGTGCTGTTTATTTTGGGCTCTGAACGGGATGGAACTTCTGCTCGTGGCCAACTCCAAGCTGTCAGTGGTCAGAAGGAGGGTGCTTTTTGGGGTACTATGTCTTAATCTGACAAAATATTCCACTGCTCTGCTATCTCAGGGGCCACCTCTGCTCAACAAGGAGCTTATTAGGGTTAAAGAAATCTTGCATGATTCCAAAGGGACTTCAGATAGCATTTTAACCAACTTCATCCGGCCGTTTCACAGCCGATTTCCTAGCTGATTGACTGCAGCCCTCTGAGATCTTTGATTTTCCCCTCGAGGTCCCGGCCCCGCTTTTTCGCTTGGGCCTGGACGAGCCGGGCTCCGCTTGACCGCCGGCGTCTCGCTCTGAACAGCCGGCGGCAGGCGGCCGCAGCAGGA
>NW_011152562.1:0-340 GCF_000146605.3 Meleagris gallopavo | reverse complement strand
TTCTCGCGGCCAAAAAAGAGAAAAATAAGACTTTCCCTCCGCGAGATGTTCTGAAATCTTTTTCAATACGTCTCTGTATCTTTACTGTTTGAATTTTTTCCCGTTCTCTCACTCTCACGGAAGCGCAGTCCTCGTTCCGTGCCCCGCAAGGAGGAGCCCCAGTGGAACCCACAGCGCATCGCATCCCCGCTTTCCCCCCCATATCCCCAGCATCTCGCACCCCCGTGGATGTCACCGGCATCGCTGTTTCAAGGCTGGGGATGGTACTCCCCAGCTCACCCGAGCGCTTTCATTCATAAAATTGCAAGGTAAATATACATATATATATATATATATACAT
>NW_011152561.1:0-334 GCF_000146605.3 Meleagris gallopavo | reverse complement strand
TTTTCCACACACACACACACACACACACACACACACACACAAATAATTTGAAGTATATCTAGCCAAAATTTAAGTACAAGTTATTTTGTTAATGTTATTAAAATGCATATTCAGCAAATTCATTTGGCTGCATTAGCTCATATATTCATGAAGCTTCTGAGTCCTCACAGTGTTTCTAGTTCAGGATAAAATTTATACCAAACTGTGTTCATATTGCCTTTCAGTTTTATCGGATAAGTAAATGGTATGGCTAAGGATTTTAGTGAAATATGATCAATCTTCACCCGAATAATTAATTTGGACAAAGTTGCAGTTGTAATGACTTTTTTTTTTC
>NW_011152560.1:0-523 GCF_000146605.3 Meleagris gallopavo | reverse complement strand
TCCTTATTTTATTATTTTTTTTTCTCCATAATTTTTCAGTCCCAGGCATCCAGGCCGGAACAATCGGTGATGCAAGCGCTGGAAAGCTTAACTGAAACTCAGGTGAGCAGCTGCGAGACAAAGAGCTCCATGGGAAGGGGCTGCCGTGGCCCCTCCCGGCCCCATCCCCTCCTCCCCTCTTCAAGGTCCCCTCCGGGAGAGGTGGCAATGCTGAGGGTGGTGCCCAGGGTGGTCCCTGGGTGTGGGGAGGTCCCACGCTGCACCCGCAGCCCAAACACCTCGAGTTGGGAGGGGGGGTTGTGACTCAGCCAAGGTCATACAGCAGGCAATGGGGGAATGTTGGGGGGGGGGCTGCAGCCACTCGCCCTGTGGTGCAGGGAGCTTAAGGGGCTGTGCAGCCCTGCAGCCCCTCGTGGAGGGCTCTGAGCCCTCATTGATGAGGAAAGGGGGAGGGCTGAGTGCTGCGGTGCTCCCCATGCACCGGGGTTACCGTCACTGTGAAGTTTGGCTGTGTTATGGTGGG
>NW_011152559.1:0-550 GCF_000146605.3 Meleagris gallopavo | reverse complement strand
TTGGCAGCACTCACATGGGAAGGAGAGATCCAGCAGCTCCTGGACCGGGGTGAGGCGCTGATCCGACATCTGTGGGGCCGTTATGGGGTCGGGTTGTGGGGAGTGGGGTTGTAGGGTTATGGGGAGATGTGGGGTTACGGATTGTGGGATGTTGGGTTATAGAGTTATGGGGTGGAATACGGGGTTATGGGGTTGTGGGGAGATGTAGGATTATGGAGTTATAGGGTAATGGGGTGAGATATGGGGTTATGGGGTTATGGGGGTGGGGTCGTAGGATAATGGGGCTGTGGAGTGTGGGGTTCTGGGGTGCGCAGTTATGGGGTTGTGGGGTTATAGGATGGGATGTGGGTGGGATGTGGGTTTTTGGGGTGGGATGTGGGGTTATGGGAAAATCTGGGTTATGGGATTATGGGGTGGAATATGGGCTTGTGGGGTGGGATGTGGGGTTCTGGGGTTGCGGGGTTATAGGATGGGATGTGGGGTTACGGGGCAGGATATGGGGTTCTGGGGTTGTTGTGGGGTTTTGGGGTTGCGGGGTGGGATGTGGGGT
>NW_011152558.1:0-524 GCF_000146605.3 Meleagris gallopavo | reverse complement strand
AATAAAATAGTATATATAGGGTCAGTTAAGTGTTTCCAACAAATTTTGTAAGGGGATCTGCTGAACTTATTTTTTCGCTGAGATTTAAACTGACTTTTATGTACTGATCTCATAAATGGAGATTAACTTTGGGGATGTAGCCAGTGAAATCTCTGCCAACGTTCAGTATCTTGTTTAGTGCTTTTTTTTTTTTTCCTTTCTTTCTTTAAAAATGGAAACCACATACATCAGAGCCCTCAGCTATCCTAACTACCTTCAGTGCATGAGTTAGAGTGCGTGAAGGAATACCTGCTCTGTTGTTGTTGTTGAGATGAGCTCCCCGTTGTCTGCTCAGGCATCCTGTGGTCTGACCTAGCAGGAGCATCCGATGGCTTTGGAGCACCGCGACGCAGTGCCCTGCAAGCAGCAGTGCTAGTGCTGTGATGATTCTCTGTTTCAGGTTGGGCATCTCTTTGAGCCAGCAGCTTCCAGGGCTCCTGATAGGTAACTTCAGATTTTCCTTTTTTTTTTTTTTTTTTTTTTTT
>NW_011152557.1:4502-8830 GCF_000146605.3 Meleagris gallopavo | reverse complement strand
TCTGAAAGGTGCTTACAGTGAGAGTGGGGTTGGTCTCTTCTCACTGGTGACAGGTGACAAGATGAGGGGAAATGGCCTCGGGTAAGTTTAGGTTGGATCTTAGGAAACACCTTTTTACAGAAGTGGTGGTTAAGCACTGGAACAGGCTCCTCAGGGAGGTGGTTGAGACACCATCCCTGGAAAAATGGATAAAAGCCATTTAAAAGCCGTTTGGATGGGGTGCGCAGGGACATAATTTAGTAGAGCGTTGTTAGTTAGGGTAGTATGGTTAGGTCATGGTTGGACTCAATTATCTTTATGGTCTTTTCCAACCTGAGTGATTCTATGATTCTACGATTCTACATTTTTAGTTAATAGTTGTAAATCTGAGAAAGAAGTAAATTTTTGTCAGTTATTTTGACTTAAGAGAGTCCATTATTAGAACAAAAACAAATGTCTAAAAAAAAACGTAATTACACAGCAATTAACTACATGTTAGAATTGTAGAGATTGTTTTTTGGGTGATGAGGATACTCCTTAACATACTGTCATATTTTTATACAGTCTTAGCTACATAATATCTTCCTCATTAAGCAGTAGTAATTAAAGAACCTACACATGTGAGTGATGTAGACCCCCATCCTGAAAAGTAAAAATCTACAGAAAAGTAAAAATGTCTTATGAATCTTTTATTGTAGCTCAATACTTGGAACTTTCTGAAGGGAGCCAGTCCAAAAGTCATACTGACAGAAATCTACACAGAATGGAAATATAGAGCTGTTCTATAAGATTAATATCATGTCAAAGACTCCAAGACACTTGCTTCAATGTTTCTTGCCCACCAACATTAAGTTATTACTGGGCTGGACTCCTGACAAGTCATAGTTTAAGATGATTGACTCATCAAAGCTGTTAAGAGAAAATTGTTGAGAGTTTTGCTTTTTATTCTTTACCCATTCTTGGAGCTATAGCCTTTGTGAGGATAATAATGACCATTTCTTCAGAATTTAAGCTTTTAAAATTTTATCTTTGGATGAGTGCAAACCTATTATTATAGAGAACATATGATTTCAGCACAGTGCACTTACTCAGATTTACATCCAAGCAAGAGGAAAATAGTGCTATGCCTTCAGGACAAGTTAGATCTAGACATCCTAAAAATAGCAGTAGAAAAGCTAAAATCGATGAGAAAGTAAGTAGATCTTTATGTAACCAGAGTAAAAAATAAACATATATGCCCTAAAAACTTCAGATATGGAACAAAACATATCTGTGTTTTTGACAGTTTCAAGTCCTAACACATGAAGAAAAGAGGCAATAAGCAAAAAGATGAAGCTAATGATTTTTCACTCTAATTATTATTATTTTCAAGATATCTGCTTTAGGAAAAGCAAAAACAAACAAACAAACAAAATAATTTTAAAAAAAATCTATCCACATCTTTCCTGTAGTCCCCTGTTAAGTACTGGAAAACTACTATAAGGTCTTCTAGGGACATTGTCTTTTCTAGGCTAGATGACCACAACTTTCTCAGCCTTTCTTCATAGAAATATAGAAATTAAATTTTTCATGTGATTTACTTTCCTCTTACACATGAGCCACACTACCCATATGTAACAGGTTACATAATGTTACAGTTATTATAGCAAATCCAACGAGTTTCTAATTCAAACATTCTTTGTTTTTCCTTCTTTCCCCTAAAGCACTGTTAGAAATGCTCTGGTGTTGTGCATACAGAGCAAATGCCTTGTGCACTGAACTTCAGCCTTTAAGCCGTGCTGTGACAAATTACAGATGTCAAAGAGACTACTATTATTTCTGTTGGGGAAAAAGGGGGGATAATCAACGATGATGAAGCATTGGTTCTCTAAAATGTGTTTAAATTGTAATCTTCCGAGATTAGAGTATACTGTCAGATGTCAGATAATTAAGCATCATAGCAGTAAACTGTTCATTAACTGTAAAAAAAAATTCAGAGAAATTAATTCTAATGTAAACCATGTTTTGTATAATTATTTTATCATAATTTTCATATGTATACCTTCTTCAGATTTAAAAACTTCTGCTGAAAATCAGTGATGGAACAAATGTACTTTCATTATATTTATGAAATAGTTCTTCATGATGGAAAAATACCAGTAATATCTATTTATATGTGTTTCATTTAATAAAAAGCATATATTTTCAACACTAAGGAATTATTTTTGTGATTTGGTCTCTGATTTTTTTTTTTTTTTTGTCAGAAAAGTTTTACAGTTTTGTAAGCTGGAAATATGTGCAAAATATTCTGCATATTATCATGGTTTTTGGCTAATCTCTATACAGCTGTTCAATAACTCCCCACCTCAGTGAGGTGAGGGAGAGAAACAGAAACAGAATAGAACTTTTGACTTGAGATAAAAAATACTTATTAAGACAGAAAAAGAAAATAGAATCAAAGATGAAATAATGACTATATATATATGTATGTATGTATCTCCATGATACAACCACTCCTCAGTCGCTTACCAACACTCAACAATACAATTGTTGGCTGACTAATAATTGACCGACATCCCATTAGTAATGCAACACCCCACCACCCACAAACAAATGCTAAGCCAAACACCCCAGCCCCAAGTAATAGCCCACCCAAGGCCAGCTCCCCACAGCTTTGTGACCTTTTGCATGATGTCATGCAGTATGGAATAACCTCTCATCCAATTCAGGCCACCTGTCATGGCTCCATCCTGCTCCTGCTGCCAGGCAGGAAGCAAAGGTTAAGCAGATCTTTGCTTCTTCTCCAATTCATAAATTCTGCAAGTGCCCCTTCTTGTTTGGACATATCTGATGAGACAGAATTTTTTACAGTGGTTGTTGGGACAGTCCTTGTGAGCTTCCTTCTGATCAGATGTAGTAGATGTAAGGTACTCTAAAGTAGAAACTAGCAAAGAGCAAATATGGGGGGAAAAAAAAAAAGACATTTTTTCCTCAGTAGAGTTTCTTCCAGAGGTGATCTGGAGATTATCTATAAGTGTTTGTATTATTTACCTCTATCCTGAGAATCATGTTCTTGTGAAAGATTTTTCAAGCTTAGTGGCTTCCGCTGGGCTTTAAAAGCAATCTTTTACCTCCTCTATCTATAGCAAATGATTGTGTATAATATTAAGACAAGAATGAAAGATAAAAAGAAAGCCCTATAGAAATTCTGGTAATTTTGAGAGAAAAAGCAAGTTTATCAGCAGATGAAAACAACTCTGGAGTTTCAGGGCCATGCAAAAACAAAACAAACAAAAATCAACAACAAATGCACAACTGGCTTTTTGCTGAATAAGCCATACTGCAAAGAATTGAGGAGTGCACAGTTTTCCAATGAAAAGAAGAATAGTATTTCTCAAAAGCTTAATATATGGTCTGAGAATGAGTTACTATCCAGGAGCAGGTGATGGTGGACTAGCAACAATTTGTACGGTAAGGAAATTACCATGGCCTGCTTAGTATAAAATCTGCAGAACAGTAGCAAAATTAATAAGAATGTTTAAAGCTACTGAGTTTTCCTTAATGTCTTGAAGGAAGCAGATGACTCACTAGATTAACCTTAAATTTGCAATTTAAAAAAAGAACTTAGAGAAACATGGACTGCAATGGCTATTTTGTATTCATTACTCTTACATATCCATATCCTCAGTCACTCTTTCTAGCATACAGTGGGCTTGCATATGTGAATATGTTATCAAAAATCATAATCAAGAAAACTCTACAAAGCATGTGAGCGCTTAAAAAGCCAACATTGATTTGTTGCAAGCAGTGGGTGCATGGGGAAGTTCTACTTGTAGAGTTCACGGTAGGGTAAAAAAGCACACTCATTATAAATATTACAAAATTAACAATCATATTATTTCCAAGAAGTGTCAGCCTATTTCCAGAAAATCTAGTGCATAGGCTAAAACATTGAAAAATGGATTCTGTGCAGTGTACTAAATAGGAGGAATGGTCTCTTGTGGTCGCTCAGGTTGCTCATACATGGCACTGATATTGACAACCATTCTGCTTTCTTGGCAAGTGTCTTGCTTTTTATCACTTCTTTGGTTGTAGGCTTATCATCTATCTTGTCTGCACAATGTTTATAGCAAAGAGGCTTGAACATTCCCATCTCTCACACAAAGGGATCTGCCCTCATCTCTTCTGGAGATTGATTGTTCTCCGAGCACTAACTAAATTGTTTAAGACTTTGGTATCAAATGCAGCATGTTTGCAAAAGGGTATTATTTTATTTTGTGATACAGATTTTCATTTAGCTTATCAACAAATTCTCTCTTGAAGTAATTTCTGGAGTTGTGGTCTTATTAAAAATTTTAGTAAGTGGAAAA
>NW_011152557.1:1155-4482 GCF_000146605.3 Meleagris gallopavo | reverse complement strand
AAAAAAAAACCAGTATTATTCAGCAAAGGAAAGTCATTTAAGTGCATTGACTTTTCTCAAGTTTCTAATTTCACTCCTACTTGAATTGTTCCTTCTTCCTCTTTCTCTCTCTTACTTTTTCTTTCTCTTTACTTTTCTCTTATTTTTTTTTCCATTTTTTTCCCTTGCTTTCTCCCTGTTTTTCTTGAAATGAGGAGCCCAGAACTAATGTCATGGTTTAATGATTTTTGGTTATTGGTATTCCACATCATAACATCATGTAGTGCACTGGGAGTTAATGTGTTAATGCTCCAGTTCTAGGCACTTGTCAGGAAGAGAAGAACTACATACTCCAGGGGGCTTTGTGGTCAGAGAGGAGATATAACCCCTAGCAAGGTCAGCTGATGTGTTCTTCTTCGTCTTCTCTCCTCCCTGCTGCTCAACTGGACCATGCATCTCATCTCAGCATTATGGTGAGACCTATCCACCTTTTGGATACTCTCTCTTACTGTATTTGAGTTATTAGCTTCAATTCTAATTATATTGTATTGCAGTATGTTATCTTGCATTCCGATACTATATTTAGTAAATTAGTTTGTTTCTTTCTCTTCAGATCGTTGCTGCTGTTTTTAATTATTTTGGGGTCCCCTGTCTCCCTTTTCCAGAGGCGCGGATTTTGTGAAATCCCTCTGCCCCACTAGTCACAGAACTGGGCCAAACCAGCCCATAAACCAACTGGACATCATACTCCAGAGGTGGCATCACCAGGGCAGAGCAGAGAGGGAGCATGTCTTCCTTCACCTGCTGGCCATGAGCTTTTTAATGAACTCCAGGATACCACTGGCTTTCTTGGCCACATGGGCATATTGCTGACTCATGGCCAACCTGTTGTCCACCAGCACACCCAAGTCCTTCTCTGCAGAGCTCCTTTTCATCAGATCAGCTCCTAACCTGTACTGATTCATGTCGTTATTCCTCCCCAGGTGTAGTACTCTACACTTGCCCTTGTAACCTCACAAAGTTCCTCATTGCCCAACTCTCCAGCCAGTTCAGGAATCACTGGATAGCAGGACAACCTTCTAATGCATCAGTCAATACTCCCATCTTTGTATCATCAACAAACTTACTGAGAGTACAAACTATTCCTTCATCCAAGTAACAGATGAAGGTACTGAATAGGACCATATCCAGTACCATGGAGAACAGGCCTCCAACTAGGCTGTACCTGTGATCACAACCCTCTGATGTATATTAATTTAATAGTTTAGTAAATACAACACAAGATTTAGGCAACTTCATTAATAAAAAAATCTCATTTTTATCCCAGTAAACTAAATAACAAGTTCTTGAAGTAGGTAAAATCTGATGATTGTTATTGTTACTTTCTGAGAATTCCTTTCTCTTCATGTATAAACAATTCCTGTTTTTCAGCCAACTTTTATGACAGCCAAACAGAGAATATTTACAAATATCCCAGGCATTTATAATTCATGACGACTGAAGAATGAGGATTCAAGAACACCACACTCCATTTTAAATAATGACCAATTTTAATTGTATAGTATTCTTTTCAATAACATCATCTAATTAAGGCATTTGTTAAAGTTGTGTAATGTTAAACTAACAGGGAGAGTCTAATGGAATTCTATTGGAATTTTTCCATTAAATTAACATTATGAACTTTTAATGGATGTCTTAATTAGATGCTGTTATTAACAGGATGATGCACAAATAAAAATCAGACCCTATGTGTGCAAAACGCCTCATTAGAATTCACTGTGGGACATAGATAAAAATGCCTCAGTATACCTAATGTACATCAGAAGCTAAATTTCTTTTTTAAGCAAGCATATCCAGGCACACACAGCATATTCTTTAAGGCTTTCTTTTAAACTGAACTTAGAACATTTGTTCAAATTTGACTTTTATTTACATCTACATAACCTCACTAAGTTTAACAAGGTCATCGCATAGATGAAAATATTAACTTTTAGGCATTTGAGAAGAGATTTGAAGTGGTAAGTGGTAAGGAAAATCGCAAGGCATTTTTTGTATTATTTTCTTTTCTTTCCCTTCTGTAATTAGGTCCAGCAGGGTGGGAAGGGTGGTGATGAATTCAAAGTAGTGTTATATTAATGCCTTCATTCTGCTTTCTCTTTCTCTAACTGCATGAGCTGCCACATCTATACTGTAAACTCTGACTGTATGCACAAAGAGTAATTAATCTACACTGATAGTAAAACTATTCCTTTTAAGCAAAATTTGTGTAAAAGACTCATTCTTTCTATCACTCCACATTTATAGAATCAAATGTTAAGGTTATTGGGAAGATCATGACCAATTTTTGAGAAATCCTTATGACATTTCAGAAGGGTCTGTTGCCTCAGTTCTCACCAAAATATAGTTTGGGCACTTTTGGAGGAACATAGACTACAAAGCTCAGAGATGTGGGGCAAAGGACTGTCATTTGAGAGTACACATCTACAAAGTAGACTTTCAAGAGGAGTTTTAGTTGAATCCAGATTGATGATTTCCAGACTTCAGATTTTAGTCTGGCAAGGTGATAATCACACCCTGAGCTCTCTGTCTTCTCTAATGTCTTCTAAACTGAAAAAAAAAAGTTACTTTCTTTAATTGAAGTGTTTCAGAACTTGGGTTTATACAATTTTAATTTAAACTAAACAATTTCTCAACTCTCATATCTACAGTCAGAAAACAGCTTTCGAAAGAGAAAAAAATAATACCACTGGGGAGAGAGAGACCTGTCCTTTCATGTAACTTTTATTTGTACAGTAATGTAATAATTTCAAGCCACATTTTTTTTAAATATACAGTCCTTAAATAAGATACCTCAGCTTTGATGCAGTTAAGTAAGTATAAAAAAAAAAAAAAGAATTCTCATTATTATACACATGTTCAGCAGAAAGAAAATTGTTTTATTCTCTGTTTCTGTTCTCTGTCACAGTCTTGGCAGTATATAAGCAGTATTGTGGCAGATATAAGAAAAAATCGTTTACAGTGAGGTGGTGAGGCATTGGCACAGGTCATCCAGTGAAGTGGTTGGAGCCCCGTCCCTGGAGACTTTCAAGGCAAGGCTGGATAAGGTCCTGGGCAACCTGACCTAGCAGTGATGTTCATTGCAGGGGAGTTGCATGAGATGATCTTCAGAGGTCCCTTTCAACTCTAAGGATTCTATGATTCTATGATTCTGTTACTTGCTTTCCGCTGCATTTATTACCTTCCCAAAATTTACATACGTTATTATCTCTAAAATATTTACTTCTTCTAATCCTCTGAGAGAGTATGCAAAAAAAAGCCTTTATTAAAAGACTCACTAGCTGCTTTTTT
>NW_011152557.1:0-395 GCF_000146605.3 Meleagris gallopavo | reverse complement strand
GTTCCCTTTTTGCGTGATAATTTAATTTTAATATAAATGAGTACATTGAAAAGTTATTCCTGTTCTTTAAAATTGCTTTTGTTTTCAAAGCCTTCCGCTGAGATCAAGATTGGACATTAGCCAAAAGGATTTGAACTTAATGTTTTCCATTAGTGACTAGGACTGAGTTTTGATCTCTTTCATAATCACTTAAATATGTAAACCAGTGATTTCCATCTCTCACGGTTTGGCAAGAAAGATTAGGCAGACTCGCTTAAGGACTATTATCCTTTCAAGCATGCACAGTAATTCCAAATCATAAAATTTTCAAGTTGATTATGTTCATTCAGTGAAATATTTCACTACATATGTATATATGTATATATGTATATATATATATACAACTAAGCATTTGA
>NW_011152556.1:0-416 GCF_000146605.3 Meleagris gallopavo | reverse complement strand
GGAGGAAGGGAGGAAGGGAGGAAGGGAGGAAGGGAGGAAGGGAGGAAGTTAGTGAGGGAGGGAAGGAGGGAGGGAGAGAGGGAATGAGGAACGGAGGGAGGGAGGGAGGGAGGGAGAGAGAGAGGGAGGAACGGAGGGAGGGAGGAACGGAGGGAGGGAGAAGGCACTATGTACTTTAATTCTGAGAGTTCGCTGCCCAGCTGGGCAGTAGCCTAGCAATCCTTGCAATGCAGGTCAGTTCTCAAGGACTTCGTTCCTCATTGCACATGGGTTAAAATGGCCAGTGAATACAATTCTGGCTATTGTGTTCATGTACTTTGTGCTGTGTGGTCTGGTTTTAACAATACTGTTAGTCAAAACAAATTTAGAAAAGATTTTGGAGAAATTATTATGTTTGACCATTTAAAAATCATTTT
>NW_011152555.1:0-668 GCF_000146605.3 Meleagris gallopavo | reverse complement strand
GGCAGCGGTGCGAGGAGCGGCGTTGCCAGGCTGGAAAAGATGACGGGCGCTGCTATGGGGCGGGGGCACCGCGCTATGGGGCGATGTGGAGCCGCACAGTGGGACGTGGAACTGCTCACACCTCAATGTCCCTATGGGGGGGGGAGGGGGAACTAACTGTCCCATTGCCGGCGCTGGAAACCCTAAAGTAGCCACCAACAGCTGCAGGGGTTGCACGGAGAGCAGCGTGGCACTGCAGGCACATTGCACTGCACTGGGAGCGCCTCTGCCCCACAGCAGCTGCTCGTTGGCAGGGGCTGCTCAGTTCTCACCTGCACTCGTTTGCAATGGGTGCAGCAGGAGCAGAGCTCTGTGGGGGTCCCTGTGATGGTTGGGGGGTGGGAGTGCACTGCAGTCCCACCGTTGGGGTTCAGATTGAGTCCTCCCGGACGGTTCTGCAGTGCTGTAAGCCTACGGTCATCACTCACTATGTCTTATTTATTTGGGGAGGGGGGGGGATTTGGCCCCTTAATTCTTCCCAGGCGTTAATTAGGCAGAAGGTGTCAGCAGCAGATGGTGCTGATGGGCGCACGGAGGCACAGACAACAGCTGCTGATGGCTCCAAGCTCCGAAGCTGCGGCCATGGGGGTCAATGGGGTGGGGGGTGCAGCACGATGGGGTGGAGGGTG
>NW_011152554.1:0-332 GCF_000146605.3 Meleagris gallopavo | reverse complement strand
GATGTTGGGGTGCAGAAGTTGAGGGTCAATGTTGGGGCGCAGATGTGGTGCAGATGTTGGTGACGTTGGGGGGCTGGTGATGGGGCGCATGATGGGATGTAGATGTTTGGGTGTCAGTGTTGGGGTGCAGCTGTTGGGGGGTTGCTGTTGGGGTGCAGAATTTGGGGTCCAGAAGTTGAGATGCAGATGTTGCAGGGCAGATGTTGGGGTAATGGCGTTGGGGTGCAGATGTTGGGGGGCAGATGTTGGGGGGCAGATGTTCGGGAGCAGATGTTGGGGTGCTGATGTTGGGGTGCTGATGCTGGGGTGCTGATGCTGGGGTGCAGATGTTG
>NW_011152553.1:0-353 GCF_000146605.3 Meleagris gallopavo | reverse complement strand
TAGATTGTGGCCAGGCCTGGAAGCCATGCGGCTCCTTCCACACAGCCCCCTGAGCGCAGCCATTTTTCGGCTGTGCCCTTCCAGGGCTTCAGGTGAGAATGCCTGGCAATGCGGATATCTTGTGCCATTGCCACCCTGCCAGCACAGCGCGGCGAGGGGACAAGGGGTCAGCTCGTGGCAGCTGTGTGACGAGTGGGGTGACAGCAGCCCCTCAAAATACACTCTACGGTGTGAAATGCATATGCTCTGCTGCCAGCTCGCATCATGACGCGGTCACGATCACGGAACGTCGCCCCGTCGGGCTGTGACGTCAGGAGGGCACCGCTCTGATGACGCCACCGCGCTGTTGCCGG
>NW_011152552.1:0-481 GCF_000146605.3 Meleagris gallopavo | reverse complement strand
TTGATTATGTATTAGTTTGGCCTATATCTGTAGCACGATTTTTCCAGAAGGTGTGCAAGTTAGGAGGAACAATCCCCCTTGTACCTGGTGTCTGCGCAGCACTGAATAAACCATACCTGCTTTGTAATCTTACTTGGGTTACAGAGTTTGATTCCGCACGTCAAAGCATGCGCACTACGGGGATCAAAATGACCTTGGGACAGAAAAACGTCATAGTTAGCTTTCAATCTATCCTTAAACGACAGGGGGCATCAGTATCCTCCCCTGATCTACAGAAAATGCTTGCATGGGCCACCAGGAAGGATCCTTCCATCAACAGTCAGACAGTTTACGACCCAAAGACTTGGGAAGGGATCAGAGTGAAATTGTGAGACACATCCACTAAAGGTGATAAGGTTGCATCTGGGTTGCATGAAACCTGGAGAAAAATTTTTGAAGCTTTAAAAAGTCAAGCGGGCTCATCGTCGGTCACCCCCGGTCC
>NW_011152551.1:0-369 GCF_000146605.3 Meleagris gallopavo | reverse complement strand
TGCCCCCCCCACCTCCCAACTCCTCCGTGCAAAATTTCCCTCGTGTTGCATTCCTTTCCATTGCAGCCTGGTTAATCACTGCCCTCCATCTCCCCAGTGAAGCTCTGGGAGGGGCTTCCGTGGGTTTGCGATGGAGACGTGGGGCAGCTTTGCGGCAGGGCTGGTTGCAGCACTGGGGTTGCAGCACTGGGGTTGCAGCAGGGCAGTTCGCAGCAGACAGGTTGCAGCATTCAGGATGCAACACTCAGGTTGCAGCAGGGCGGGATGCAGCTCTGCTGTCCGCCTCCAGCGAGTGTCGCTGCCGGCCCAGCAAAGCCCCGATCCTCCGGGAGCAGCGCTGCCCCACGGCAGCTCAGCGAACCCCCCCTC
>NW_011152550.1:0-658 GCF_000146605.3 Meleagris gallopavo | reverse complement strand
TCCTAAGGGGCCGAGGGTCACTTTTGGGGCTGGGGTGACCCCTATAGGGTTTGGGGGTCACTCTGTGGGGATGGGGTCCTATGGGGCTGGTGGGCACTTATGGGGTGTGGGGTCAGTTATGGGGCGGGGTTTTGGGGTTCCCTGTGGGGTTTTAGGTCCCGTATGGGATTTTTGGGATTCCCTGTGGGATTTGGGGGGTTTGGGGTCTCCCTATGGGGTTTTGGGGTCCCCTATGGGATTTTAGGGTTTCCTCTGGGATTTTGGTGCTCCCTATGGGATTTTAGGGTTTCTCATGGGATCTTAGGATTTCTTATGGAATTTTAGGATTTTCTATGGGATTTTAGGGTTTCCTCTGAGATTTTGGTGCTCTCTATGGGATTTTAGGTTTTCTTATGGGATTTTAGGGTTTCCTATGGGGTTTTGGGGTTTATTCTGGGATTTTGGTGCTCCCTATGGGATTTTGGGGTTTCCTCTGG
The DNA here is from genome assembly GCF_000146605.3 of Meleagris gallopavo. Lineage (NCBI taxonomy): Eukaryota > Metazoa > Chordata > Aves > Galliformes > Phasianidae > Meleagris > Meleagris gallopavo. The sequence continues at coordinate 182 of NW_011152550.1, read as the reverse complement.
GATTTTGGTGCTCCCTCTGGGATTTTAGGGTTTCTCATGGGATTTTAGGGTTTCCTGTGGGGTTTTGGGGTTTCCTCTGGGATTTTGGTGCTCTCTATGGGATTTTAGGTTTTCTTACGGGATTTTGGGGTTTCCTATGGTGTTTTGGGATTTCTTCTGGGATTTTGGTGCTCCCAATGGGA
>NW_011152549.1:0-334 GCF_000146605.3 Meleagris gallopavo | reverse complement strand
CACTGCATGGCAAGGCACAGCTTAGTTTGGCACAACACGGAACAGCACGGCTTGGTTTGGAGCAGCGTGGAACGGCATGGCACAGCTTCATTTGGCATGGCACAGCTTGGTTTGGTGTGGTGAATGGCACAGCTCAGCTTGGCACAGCTCAGTTTGGCTCAGCTCAGTTTGGCTCAGCTCAGTTTGGCACAGCTCAGTTTGTCACAGCTCAGTTTGGCACGACACGGCCCAGCGCAGCACAGCTTCATTTGGCACAGCGTGGCACGGCACGGCTTGGTTTGGCACAGCACGCTGCTCCAAGAGCCACAGGGCTGAGCGTGCGCCCACGGCGGTG
>NW_011152548.1:0-775 GCF_000146605.3 Meleagris gallopavo | reverse complement strand
ATACTAACTCAACTGAAGATCAAAGTACATAGGTTAAATTATACAGACTTAAAAGAAACCATTACTTTATCCTATCCCACTGGACCTTTGGTATCCTATTATCTGTGTCTTCTGTATGTTAACACAAATCCCACACCCCATTTCTTAGGCATTTCAGCTCTGAAGAGTCTGAAGTTGTGAATCATAGAGAGAAAAAAAGAAGAAAAAAGAGAACAAAATAACTTTAATATCCAAGGCTCCTGGATTACAGAACTGAGATCCGTGCAGTATCTGAGTCACATTTCAATGAAAACATAAATTAAATAAAACAAACTTTCCCCTCCCTAAAAACATGCCGCTAAAAACATGCATATAAGCAAACAAGGAAGAGCTCTGGGAGTTTCTGAGCATTTCATTGTTTCTGGTGTGAGTTAACACTCAAATGGTTGTTTGGTTTTTTTTTGCATTCTCACTAATGACATTAATGCTCACAGGGAAGCTCCATCACACACTGCCTGTACCTGTGAGGAGAATGCATCTCCCACATTCCCGGGGTTATCAGTGGGGTGGAAATTGTCAGCCATACCAGATGAAAGATGCAGTGATACACATGATAGCTCTTAAAATCTTAAGCCTATTTTACTTCCAGGTCCCAAACATTACATCAGATTTTCATTTCTTACATCTGAAGCAGAACAGTAGCTCTAACAGTGCAAAACTGATAGAAGAATTGTGGACAAAGTGGGGATTTTTTTTGGTAATCATTTGACATGGACAACATGTCGACTTTCATGCT
>NW_011152547.1:0-381 GCF_000146605.3 Meleagris gallopavo | reverse complement strand
TTTTTTAAATCACATGATTTCATGTTGTGAGCCAAGACTTTGAGCATATTTGATAGATATGATGGTTTTAATACTGAGATCCTTTACAATTTTGAATTTTTCTTATGCTAAGAGATCAGAAGCTGCAGGAAAATGTTTGTGCCAAATGACAAAGGAAAGAATACTTCTTGTAAAATGTCTGTGAGAAAGCAGTTTGTTGTCAGCTAGAATCAGAAGTTATTTCAGCCCTCAAAGGGCTAATCTGGAGAAAGGCTATGCCAAGGTATTACAGATATCTTCTGATGTGTCTGAAGAATTTTTGGCTTGCAGAGTAGGGATAATTCTGCAGAGCTGGTGGATTGCTTGATTTATCTGAAATAGAAGAAAGATCAATAAATGACA
>NW_011152546.1:0-458 GCF_000146605.3 Meleagris gallopavo | reverse complement strand
GAAGGAAGGAAGGAAGGAAGGAAGGAAGGAAGGAAGGAAGGAAGGAAATGAGATGATGAGATGAAACGTGGTGAGATGAAACAATGAAATAAGATGAACTGAGAAGCTGAAATAAGATGAAATGAATTGATGAAATGAGATGAGGAGATGAAATGTGATGAACTATGATTAAATGTAATTAAATGAGATGAAATGATGAGATGAAATTAGATGAAATGAAATGAAATGAGATGAACTGAAAAGATGAAATAAAATGAAATGAACTGATGAAAGGAAACAATATGAAATGATGAACTGAGATGAGATGAGATGATGTCAATGGTTTACAGGCTGGTTCAGCCCGGTTCCTGACAAGTGGGGTCGGGGGACCCACAGACCCACGCCCCAGGAAAGGGAAAATAGGAAGAGGGAAAAAGGGGAGCAGGTAGGGAGATGGACCTAAAAACTAAACCGCAGCA
>NW_011152545.1:0-802 GCF_000146605.3 Meleagris gallopavo | reverse complement strand
TCAGTGTCGCAGCCCCCACCCCCGCCGTGTGACAGCCCCCAGTCTGTGCTGCGGCGCAGGGCTGTTCCCCCTCTGGCTCTGTGCTCCCCAGCGCAGCCTGGCTGCGGCTCAGGCTTTGCCCTGCAGGCAGCTGTGCTCTGTGACGTCCCGCAGCCGCAGCTCAGCCCATCCTCATCCTCCTCCTCTTCCTCCTCCCCCCCAGGAGTACACGTGCCCCAGGTGCGAGTCCGGCTTCATCGAAGAGGTGACAGACGACTCCAGGTGCGTGCCGTGCCGTGAGGGTGGGTGGGAGCTCGGCTCTCAGTGCGGGCATGGCACGAAGGGGGGCTGCGCCGAGCCCCTTCCCCTCCTTCCCCCCCTCCGTCTCCCCACCCCCCGCAGAGCTGGGATCCCTTCCTCCCCGCTCCGCATCCCCACCTCCCCACGCCGTGCTCAGACCCGTTCCCCCCGCTCTTTGTGCCCCTCGGACCCCTCCTGCCCTCCCCCTCCGTCCCTCCCGCGGCGTTTTGGAGACCCCCCCTCCGACCGTCCGTTCCCCCGCAGTTTCCTGGACGGCGGCGGCCTGGAGGACGGCCCTTCGGCGCAGTTTGCAGAGGTGCGCTGCCCCTCGGGGGGCTTTGGGGATGGGAGGGCGGAGCGCAGCGGTGCCTGACGCGGCCGCCCGCGTTGTGTTCCCCTGTCGCGCAGCTCTGGGACCATTTTGGGACCACACCATGGTTTCTTCCCCCGGACTTTCCAGGACCCCTTTCCTGAGCAGCGGCTCTCTGGACCCAGGACGGCAGAGACAACGAGCGGGGCCACC
>NW_011152544.1:0-399 GCF_000146605.3 Meleagris gallopavo | reverse complement strand
GTGCTGGTGGGGGTGTTTGGGGATGTATGGGGGATTTGGAGACGCTGGGATGCCTTCCCACTGCACCCCCAAACCTGGTGCAACACTGAGAGCCAGCGCAGCGCAGCACCCACCGCCGTGCCCATCCCAATGAGGGCACAAGCAACGAGAACTGCATCTTTTTCTCATCAAACCCAACTTCTCCCCACTGTGTAACACACAGAGGTTGCTCTGGGAGCCCCCAACGTGCTCTCCATCACCTCCACCCCATGCACTCACCTCCTTTCCCCTCCACCTGAGTCCATCCTGCGCTCCGTTGTCATTTTGGAGAAAGCTCTGAACCCTCCACCTCAGAGCAGCAGCATTTTGCTTCCCCCCATATTTCTCTCTCTGAAAAAATATTGTTTTTTTTTTTCTTTT
>NW_011152543.1:0-598 GCF_000146605.3 Meleagris gallopavo | reverse complement strand
AGGCCAATTAATTCAACTTCTTAATGTTCAGTAAAAAACATTTGAGTCATTAATGTTGCTTCATCTGATTATTTTGAAAGTCTCTCACCTCCATTGATTTACTTTTGTATGCCCGCAGTTTTTAAATTATCCTCCTGCAGTTTTTGATGTAATGTTGTCTATTTCATAAAACACTAAGGTAGATGAATAATGAGAAATTCACGTATCCACATTACCAAATATTTTTGCTTTTCATAAATATCGCTGCCAAACACTTCTGATGATAGAGAATGCATTCAGATACTTTCTTTAAATCACATAAAGTTTGACTATGTCTTTGTCATTAGTGTGAGCAGAAGAAAAAGTTCTTTAGGTCTCCAGAGGACTTAAAACTATATTGTTATTTGGCTTACATAGTGAATCAGCTCTGACACTGGATTTTGAATGTCACAGAAGACTGATTCTGAGACTTGATAAACTTTGAATTACTGCTAACTAAACAAAACAGTAAAACTTTTTTTTAAGTAGTATATTTCAAAATTTTCAAAACATTAAAGAAAAGCAAAGACAACAGAAAATAGAAACGCATCAAATTTTTCTAAGAGCTCAGTTTGTGGTA
>NW_011152542.1:0-433 GCF_000146605.3 Meleagris gallopavo | reverse complement strand
AGTTTGGGCCGACCCACAGCACGGGGTTGACCCACAGTTTGGGCTGACCCACAGGTTTGGGCCGACCCACGGCACGGGGTTGACCCACAGTTTGGGCTGACCCACAGTTTGGGCCGACCCACGGCACGGGGTTGACCCACAGTTTGGGTTGACCCACAGTTTGGGTTGACCCACAGCACCCCCAGCCCCTCCCAGAGCACCCAAAGTACAGGGAGGATGATTTGGAGGGGTTGGAGGAGTGGTCCGGGAGGTAAGAGATTCCTGAGAGTGGGTTTGAGGTGCAGGATGTGACCCCCCCCATACGAACACGCACACACTGCCCCATGTTGCAGATGGAGCCGGTGCCCAAAGCGGTGCTGGGAGCGGCGCTGGCCAAACCCCGGCGTCCTGTCATCGCCTGCAGCGTCTGCCAGATCCGCTTCAACTCTGAGGT
>NW_011152541.1:0-740 GCF_000146605.3 Meleagris gallopavo | reverse complement strand
CCAAAATTCCTTACAAGAATGACATGACATTTTTTTATAACATGAAGATGGTTTCACAGAGAGATTTGAATTGATTATCGTATTCCAATGATAAAACAAGTAGAGATATTTTCATGGAAGTGGGGGGGAAGTTTGGCAGCTTGTAATACTGACTCACTCAACACTATTTTGAGTGGTTTACATTTTTTGTGAATTAAGCTTTTATAAATTCTGGGGCAGAAATGGGCACCCTTGTTGGATTTTAATTTTTCTAGCCTTGATTCAGGCTGGAAAATAATATTCCAAAAGATAAAATACTAAATAATATTCTCTCCAAAAAATTAGGAATGCTCTGTGAGAATCCGTCTTTGTTTTTTGGCTCAAAGCTTGCTTTCTGAGGTATTTCTTGTGATAAGACTCTAGGAGATGAGAGATGGGTGTTGCTGTGTGGCAATCAACATCACTGTGCGGACAATTTTACATTTGAAAGTATTTCTTTGGAGTGTTTACCTTTGGAAGATAGTGCTCGGAACTGTTCACTGGTGGAAGATGTAGCCTGTGACCAAATAATTCCTATTTGCTATGGGAGAGTGGGGGATGATGCCATTGTATCCTGTGAAGGCAAGACACAACTTGGCGCCTCCCTGCTCCCTCTTATCAGCTGGCAAGGCCAGGAAGATAGGAACAAAGGAATTTCTGCTGAGATCACAAAACCAGAATCTGCCACTCCAAGGAGAGCTGACTCAACCACTTTGGATTTG
>NW_011152540.1:0-617 GCF_000146605.3 Meleagris gallopavo | reverse complement strand
TAAATTATTAAATTTGTGCAGTTTTTTTTTAGCATCCAAACCAAAGCTTTTAAAGTCTTTTTAAAACTTGATTTCAAAAAGTTAAAGGAGAGCAAGTAAGTTCACAGATGTTTAAAGAAGGTGAGCAGAAAAAGAAGAAATGCTAAGAAATCATGGATTTCTACATAACTAGACTTCAAAAAAAAAAAATTGTAGAGGGAAAATTCCTCAAAAATGTCCCAATTTCAGTGAAAATTTTGAATAAAAATATTAAGCCTGGAAAGCAGTCATGTGCAGAAAGCATTCACAACACTTTCCAACTCTGTGATTTCAGTAGCTCCAGAAACTAAAGAAATGTATGTTTTTTGTAGCACTGGAAGCACAGAGGTTTGAAGTTTGCCTCCCCAGTGTCAGCTACCAGTAATAGTTTGTAGAATCATCATAAATCTTCAGTTTATATATTTACCCAGATAAAGAGGACAAACAGAATAATCAATAAATATATTAGAAGATAAAGTTCATTGCTTATATTCATTTTTAATGAGCTTTTTTATTTTTTATTTTTTTTTACTAAAATGAAGGAAAGGAAATGATTTACTGTTTGATGCTCTTTGTAATGTAATTTGTAATTTTTTTTT
>NW_011152539.1:0-336 GCF_000146605.3 Meleagris gallopavo | reverse complement strand
TGAGCGGCTACGGGCTGCCCGCCGTCCTCGTGCTCTGCTCCGCCCTCGTCTTCCCCGGGGGATACGGAACCATGCAGTAGTGAGTGCACACTTGGGAGGGGGGGGGCTTTGCACGCGTAGGAGGGGCTTTGCACGTGTGGGGCTTTGCACGTGTGGGGCTTTGCACGAGGTGCTTTGCACACGTGTGGGGCGTTGCACGTGAGGGGCTTTGCACACGAGGGGGGCTTTGCACATGTGGGGTTTTGCACATGCAGGGCTTTGCACACGGGGGAATTTGCACGTGTGAGGTTTTGCACATGTGGGGCTTTGCACTAGGTGCTTTGCACACGTGTGGGG
>NW_011152538.1:0-740 GCF_000146605.3 Meleagris gallopavo | reverse complement strand
ATTCACTCCCATTGACTCCTATTGCCTCCCGCTGACTCCCATTCCAGTCCCAACTCCGAATCGTCTCCACTGGTTTCCCCCCACCCATATTGACTCCCATTAAGTCCCATTCCACTCCCACCCCCAACTCCACTCCAGGTTTTTTCCCATCCTCTCCCTTTGACTCCCATTCATTCCTATTGACTCCCATTCCACTCCCGTCCCTGTTCCACTCCAGGCTTTCTCCTATCCACTCCCATTGACTCCCATCCAATCCCATTGACTCCCATTCCATCCCAGCCTCAAATCCACTCCACCTTTTTCCCTTTCCCCTCCTCCCTTCCCCCACAGCCGTATGGGGGATGGGCTCAACGACCCCAAACCCCCCAAGGAACCCAAAGGACCGGCGAGGAAACGCTTCCAACCCTCCCAGAAGCCACAAACGGAGCCAAACCAGCCGAAAGCGACCCGAAAGCGAATCTGGGCCTCACCTGAAGTAATAAACGTCGCTTTTCCCTGCGCTTAAACCGGATTTACGGATGACTTCTTCTTTCTTCCAGCCGGGTGGAAGCGCCGGGCAGTCGATCCGGCCCTGCTTTTCCATCTTGTTTCTAAAGGGATTCCGAAGGAGAAAGCAAAAAAAAAACAGCGGAGGAGGCCCCAAAAAAAGAAAATAAACGGGCGGGATCCGGGAAGGGAGGGGGGGGGAGGAGAGGAAACGGGGGAGGCGGAGCGGCGAGGCGGGGCGGTGATGCTGATCC
>NW_011152537.1:0-487 GCF_000146605.3 Meleagris gallopavo | reverse complement strand
CTGTCCTGGTGGTGTGGGGCTGGGGGGGGGATGCTGCTGCAGCCCTGCTGTCCTGGTGCTGGTGTGGGGCTGCAGCTCTCGGGATGGGTGGATGGATGGATGGATGGATGGATGGATGGATGGATGGATGGATTCTGTGGGATGGGTGGATGGGTGGGTGGATGGATGGAAGGATGAATGGAGGGATGGAGGGATGGATGGATGGGCGGACTCTGTGGGATGGAAGGATGGAAAGGCTCTGGGATGAAGGGGCTCTGTGGGATGGATGGATGGAGGGATGAATGGGTGGATGGGTGGGTGGATGGGTGGATGAATTCTGTGGGATGGGTGGATGGGTGGGTGGATGGATGGAAGGATGAATGGAGGGATGGAGGGATGGAAGGATGGAAGGGCTCTGGGATGAAGGGGCTCTGTGGGATGGATGGATGGATGGATGAATAGAAAGGCTCTGTGGGATGGAAGGATGGATGGATGGGTGGGTGGGTGG
>NW_011152536.1:0-551 GCF_000146605.3 Meleagris gallopavo | reverse complement strand
GGCTTGAGGAGTGGGCCCAGGAGAACCTCATGAGATTCAATAAATCCCCAGTATCAGTGCAAACTGGCAAATTAAGGATGGACCACAATCTTGCTGGAAAGGACTTGGGGGTACTGGTATATGGCAAGCTTGACATGAGTTAGCAATGTGCCCTTGCAGCCCAGAAAGCCAACATTATGCTGGGCTGCATCAAAAAAAGATGTGACCAGCAACTAGAGGGAAATGATCCTGCTCCTCTGTTCTGCTCTGGTGAGATCGCACCTGGAGTACTGCATCCAGATGTGGAGTTCTCAGTGCAGGAGAGACACAGACCTGTTGGAGCACATCCAGAGGAGGGCCCCAGAAATGATCCAAGGGGTGGAACATCTCTCCTACCAGGACAGGCTGAGAGGGCTGGAGCAGTTAAGACTGGAGAAGAGAAGGTTCTGGGGAGAACTGGTAGTGGAAGCTGTAAGAAGGAAGAGGACAGACTCTTTAGCAGAAGCTATTGTGGCTGGGGGGGAGGAATAATTTTGAACTAAAAGAGGGGAGATTTAGAGTAGACATAAATA
>NW_011152535.1:0-566 GCF_000146605.3 Meleagris gallopavo | reverse complement strand
TGTTGTTGTTGTTGTTTGTTTGTATATTATATTACCGAATAGATCATCATATGTTTAACTGTGAAAAATACTCACATAACCTGAAGTTCCCTAATGATTTCCTAGTTTTACAATGTTTCTTCTCTTAAACATTATTTGAACTATCTGTTCAATTAATCCTATAATTTACAGCTTTAGTTTAGTTACAGCTTTCATTTTCATAAACTAAAATAGTTGTTAATTTAAATACTGTTATAGAAGAAATGTTACTGGCCAGAAATCTTCATAATCAACTTGATAGCATCAATCATACTTGTGTTGTTTATCTGTTTGTCTATATATAATACAAAGAAAACTGACAAATCTATGATTTGAAAACCAGTCTGAGGAAAAAGATGGAAAAAAAACAAAACCAATAATAGACAAGAAACAATAACAGACAACGCATCAGGCATCTGACCATTACTGATGTCAGTTTAGTCTCAGTGTTTTCTAAAACGATAGGGGATGTGTCTCAGTTGTGTTTTTGGATCTGGGTTTTGTTGTTTTTTTCTTTCCCCACTCTTGAGGATTTTTATATCCAACTT
>NW_011152534.1:0-514 GCF_000146605.3 Meleagris gallopavo | reverse complement strand
CACCGCCCGTCCCGTCGGGCATGGCCGGGGCGGGGGGATTACCGGGATTAAAACACCCCCCCCGCGGTGAGGTTGGGGGGGAGGCTGCGGGGAAGGGGCGCCGGGAGGTTTCACACGGCCCCGAACCCCCCCTCCCCACCCCCGGGATCCTCTGCTGTGCTCCTGCCGGCGGGGGGCAACGGTGTGCACGAGGGTGCACACGTGTGTGCGCTCGTGGGGTGTGCATGGAGGTCTGTGCACGTGGGGTTTGCACGCACACACACACACTGTGTGCTCCCAGCTCAGCATCCGCCTGGGGATGGAGATGGGGGACGGAGGGGGTCCAAGCAGCCCCCAGTGCAGCACTGCAGAGCTTATGGGACGGCCCCCAGCCCAGGCATTGCCCCCATGCACAGCACAGGGCTGTCGCTCCCAGGAAGACATCCACAGTCCCCTACCCCTGTCCCTACCCCTGTCCCTACCCCTGTCTCTACCCCTGTCCCTACCCCTGTCCCTACCCCTACCCCTACCCCTG
>NW_011152533.1:0-368 GCF_000146605.3 Meleagris gallopavo | reverse complement strand
GGGGTGGGATGCAGTTTGGGTACCGCTGCACCCCAAACCCTGCACTGCACCCACAGCACCACCACCACGCTGTGCTCCAGCAACAAAATCCAGTCTGGGGCGAGGCCAGCTCGCAGCAATAACCCTGCAGGGAGGGGGGGAAACCCCCCCCCCTCCCCCAAAGTGCATTTGTTGGATAAAAGCTTTTATCCACCGCGTTCATAGAGAGCAGAGCGGCGCTGGGCAGCTCCCAAGGCCAGCTTGGGATTGCGGGACGGGGACGGCACCGCGGGTCTTAAATATTCACAGTGTGAGGGTTTCCCCTTTGCAGGCCTGGCGTTGGGTCCTCAGCACCGGTGGGATGCAGGAGGGGTCGTGTCCCCCCCCCC
>NW_011152532.1:0-684 GCF_000146605.3 Meleagris gallopavo | reverse complement strand
TTTTGTACAGTAAACAGTTCATGGGGACCACACACAAATAATATGACAGATGATCTATTCTATGAAGTCTGTTGACGGACCTTAGTATTTAGCCTGCTGGTAGTGGAGGAAGGAGTTCTATGACATGCTGGAGCAGCGTACTGAAGGGGAGCCCATCTGAGTCAATACTTTGTCCAACCATTGTAGAGGTCCATTCAGATGAAGTTCAATCCAGCAAGGAGTGCTTGTTACTGTTTGCCGCCTGAAAAATTAGTTGGAACAGGAGGATCAGAAAGCAGCTTTGCCTACCATGAGGTTCTCCATCACACAATCCCTCATATAATGGTTCATCTATTCCTACTACACAAAAATAAAAAAAATTGCAACCATTACTATAAATATACTAATGGTTCATCAGTCTTTGGAAAAAAAACTCAACCCATATCTATAAGAAACAATAAATCATAGAATCATGGAATCATAGAATGGCTTTGGTTGGGACCCTAGATCATCTAGATCCAACCCCCCTGCTATAAACAGGGACACCTCCCTCTAGACCAGGTTGCTCAAAGCCCCATCCAGCCTGGCCTGGAATGCATCCAGAGAAGGGGCACTCACAACCTCACTGGGCGACCTGTTCCAGTGTCTCACCACTCTCACAGTAAATAATTTCTTCCTAATATCTAGTCTAAATACAGCCTCTTC
>NW_011152531.1:0-405 GCF_000146605.3 Meleagris gallopavo | reverse complement strand
CGAGAGTCTCCAAGCTGAAAAGGAGTTTCCAGGAGAGACACCGAGCAGAGAGGGAGATTCTCTGGGCTGAGTGAGAGAGTCTCCTAGTTGAGAGAAAAGACCTCCAATCCGAGAGCGATGCCCTCCGAATCGAGAGAGACTCCCTGCAATCCCAAAGAGAGAGTCTCCAGGCTGAAAAGAAGAGTTTCCAGGAGAGACTCTGAGCTGAGAGGGAAAATCTCCAGGTCCAGAGAGAGTCTCCTAGTCGAGAAACAGAGTCTCCAAGCAGAGACAGAGAATCTACAAGCTAAGAAAGAAAGTCTCCAAGCTGAAGGGGAAAATCTCCAAGCTGAGGGAAGGAATCTCCAATCTCAACGAGATGCCTTCGAATCTGAGCAAGACTCCCTTCAATCCAAACTCGACACC
>NW_011152530.1:0-402 GCF_000146605.3 Meleagris gallopavo | reverse complement strand
GCAGAGCTGCAGAACAACCAGCAGCAGGAGCCTCCCTTCCTACTTATCGCCAGTCACAAAACAGGGCTGCCTGTCATCCTCAGTCCTTTCCATCTCAGGCCTTGGGCACAGTGCCGCACGCGGTCCAGTAGCAGCTCACAGGTCATGCAGCACTAAGCCTAGCAGCGTGTGGGGCATTGTGTACCCAGCTGCCTGCCTCAGATCCCGAATGCCAAGATGTCACCACCCGATTTCAGCACAGGTCAAATGTACTAATAGACTACTTGCTGTGCTACCAATAGAGACAGAGCTGTCGTGTACCCATAGAAAACAGCTAGCTTTTACATTTTCCTTGTCTCACATTTCTGCAGCCAATGCCAGTCACCAAGACTGCCATCACAGTAATGTCTAGAAAGGCATCCA
>NW_011152529.1:0-480 GCF_000146605.3 Meleagris gallopavo | reverse complement strand
AACAAACTAAAAAAAAAAAAACAGAGAGAAAACATTGAGTTAAGCCTTATTATTCAATACAAAATGATTAATTCAATAGGGCAACAACTGTCAGAAAAAGTGCTCATGAAAGGGTAAGCAAAAAAAGGCTTTTTTTTTTTTTTGATAAAGTATCAGATTATAAGCAAAGGCATTTAACTGTGGCTCCTTTTACAGACAGAAAGTTAGATCAGGTTTGTTCAGTGCTTTTTCTAGCTCAATATACTGACAAAATTTCAAATCATCCATTCTTGATGCAAATTTGATTGCAGAAACTGGAGATGCTCAGGTCAGGAGTTTAGTTTATTTTATAAACAAGGCTGAATTGATTAGTATTACTTGATCAGTAGTGTAAGTGTATACTTCCTTAAGATTTTCAAGATATGCAATTTAAAGCTAAACAAAATGATTACATATCACATTTGTAATTCCTTATAGTAGAAAATATCCATACATTTTTTT
>NW_011152528.1:0-550 GCF_000146605.3 Meleagris gallopavo | reverse complement strand
CTTTCCCCTCCCGTTGCAGACGGTGTTCTCAGAGATGCGCCAGGAGTGCAAATGCCACGGCATGTCGGGCTCCTGCACCGTGCGCACCTGCTGGATGCGCCTGCCCACCTTCCGAGCCGTGGGCGACGTCCTCAAAGATCGCTTCGACGGAGCCTCCAGGGTCATTTACGGCAACAAAGGCAGCAACCGAGCCTCGAGGGTCGAGCTGCACCACCTGGAACCCGAAAACCCGGCCCACAAACCTCCCTCACCCCACGATTTGGTTTATTTCGAGAAATCGCCCAATTTCTGCACCTCCAGCGGGAAGATGGGGACGGCGGGGACGGCGGGGCGGGCGTGCAACAGTTCCTCGCCGGGTTTGGACGGCTGCGAGCTGCTGTGCTGCGGGAGGGGGTTCCGCACTCGCACCCAGCGCGTCACCGAGCGCTGCAACTGCACCTTCCATTGGTGCTGCCACGTCAGCTGCCTCAACTGCACCAACACTCAGGTGCTGCACGAGTGCCTGTGAGGGAGCCGGGGCTCCGTCCGTGCCCGCGGGGGGGGCTGCGCG
>NW_011152527.1:0-727 GCF_000146605.3 Meleagris gallopavo | reverse complement strand
GGGGGGGATGGTAGAGGAAAAATATTTGTCCCTGTGGGGGTCCCAAAATCCTTGAGAACGCACTGGGGGTTGGGGATAAACCCAAAGGTGCCCATAGAAGCCCAACGTTTGCACAGAACAGCCCTGAATATCCTAAGGGAAACCTGCTCCCCCTTCCAATCTGGATCCACACCCCATAGAAACCCCAAACCCTTAAACCGGAGCCTCAAATTCTCCGTTTGTGCCCCAAAATTCACTTACGGACTCCCCCAGACTCCTTGGGTGAGCTCTGAACCCCCAAAACTGGGTTCCCAGACCCCCTGGATATCCCCAGAGCCCCCAGACCCCATCAAACTCCCTCAGCCCCCACCAGGTGCCCCCCAAATCCCCCAAGCACCGCTCCCCGGCCCCTGCAAGTGCCCCCAAATCTCCCAGCCCCGCTCTGCAGCCCCTCCCCAGGTCCCCCCAAACCCCACAGCCCCCCCGGTGCCCCCCACCTTCAGCGCCAGTGGGAACTCCAGCAGCTTGGTGTAGCAGGCAGCACGGTTGCTGTACAGCTTGGCATCGTGCGGGTTGCGCCGGATGGCCTCGGTGTAGTGCTTCATGGCACGGGGGTAATCCCCTTTTTTTGGGAGGGGAAGGAAAGGGGGGTCAAGCCACACGTTTTGGGGACCCCCACCGGCCCCCCCAACTTTCCCCAAACCCCTCCTACCCTTTTTGGTAACGCACTCATTGCCTTTGTTCTTCT
>NW_011152526.1:0-404 GCF_000146605.3 Meleagris gallopavo | reverse complement strand
TTTTTTTTTATTTATTTTATTTTATTTTATTTTATTTTATTTTATTTTATTTCATTTCTGCTTAATAGGTTAATGTTTTCCTGGGAGATTACAAATCTAATGATCACGCTTCAAGATACTGAGCATTTGCTGTTTGGCAAAATGCAGTTTCAAACTCATAGCAGTGTGTCAACTAACATGATCAGGTTTCATCTGCACATATTACCAAATCCACCAGAAGTAGAAGGAAAATATGATACAATTTGTATCATGTACTTGGCTCTCCCTTTAGTTAAATTAACTTGAGCCCCTGGCATCAGTCTCTAGTGTTTATAACATGATAGGCATGGCCACAAAAAAAACAAAAACAAACAAACAAACAAAAAAACCACAGTCAAATCAAGGATTTGTTCAGTGGAGTCATT
>NW_011152525.1:0-512 GCF_000146605.3 Meleagris gallopavo | reverse complement strand
GCAATGGGGGCAATGGAGATATTGGGGGCAATGGGGGCATTGGGGGCAATTTTGTCAATGGAGGCATTGAGATGAATGGGGACTATTGGGATGAATGGGGTGAATGGGGACATTGGCATTAATGGAGCCTGTGGGATGAATGGGGACAATGGGGGCATTGGGATCATTGGGAACATTGGGATGAATGGCAACATTAGGGTCACTGGAGATAATGGGATGAATGGAGACTGTTGAAATGAATGGGGTCATCGAGAATATTAGGATGAATGGGGTGAATGGGGACATTGGGGTCAATGGGGACATTGGGGGCAATGGGGGCTGTTGGGTTGAATGGGGTCAGGGGGGACATTGGGGTCAATGAGGTCAATGAGGACGTTGGGGTTAATGGGGTGAATGGGGGCATTGGGTTCAATGGAGCCAATGGGCCCAATGGGCTGAATGGGGCCGTTGCAGTCAATGGGATTTTTCCCATCGTCCCTTTGGGGGGGTCACCCAATGCCCTGAGGTGGGGG
>NW_011152524.1:0-445 GCF_000146605.3 Meleagris gallopavo | reverse complement strand
TGATTGCTGATTTAAATATTTAACATTTGTACCGAGATAGGAATTATTCTAATGACTGGAATGAGGAGGAAAGCAAGAAGCCATTCTTTACAGTGAAAGCTTTAGCATAGTGTTTCATTCTGTAATAATCTTGTCTTCTTGCTGCATATGCAGGAAAGTTCAGTTTATGGAGCATTTTTTGAATAACTATGTCTGGAAGCAATATTTTTACTATTTTCAGTGTATAAATATATTTGTCACAAATCAGTGTTACACTTATCCAATCATTTTCTTACTAAAGCAATCCTTCCTCACTTTTCCCTTTAGTAATAGGTAAAACTATTTAAAAGAATGAAGGAGTTTTTTGTTTTTGTTTTTGTTTTTTAATTTTCATTTTATGCTAATTGTGTTCAAATTCTACATCACATACCAGTGCCTGCCTGTAAAGAGCCTACTACATTCTGGA
>NW_011152523.1:664-5314 GCF_000146605.3 Meleagris gallopavo | reverse complement strand
CGTGCCATGAGCCGTCTGTTCCTGGATGTGGCTGAATATTGTCCTGCCGATCAGTTATTGTGCTCCAGGATCTTCGTCTGAGTGTTTAGAGCCCTGCACATGTGAGTGTTAATAGGCACGATGTGTTCACATTTAATGAGAATAGATGTTTGTATTGGAATGAGTATAGATACTTTATAGGATCATGAATGTAGACCTTTTTAGAGAATAAAATATGGCAGACACTGAGTCTTGGATACTGTGCGGTTTGAAATCTATAAATCTAATTGTTTGATAACAACCCTGGGACATTTGGCTGGGAGGTTTTTGGATGTCTACAGGACAAAAAGTAATCAGTTTTTGGGTTCACCCCCCCAAAATCCCCGATGTTTTCAGCTGGAACGTTTAGAAACCTTTGCAAGGTATTCAACCAATCTTCATTCCACGACCCACTATGCACGCGCAGGAGGGGAGGGTCTGCGTACTAGGAAACTCCTAGGAGTGTTATGAATATTTATCCAAGTTATGGGAAAACTATTGATTATGTATTTATTTGTCCTATATCTGTAGCATAATTTTTTCTAGATGGTGTGCAAGTTAGCCAGATTTATCCCCCTTGCACCTGGTTTCTGCACAGCTCTGAATAAACCGTACCTGCTTTGTAATCTTGCTTGGGTTACAGAGTTTGACTCCACACGTCAATTTGGCACCCCAAATGGGACAACCTCTGCTCGAATGCAGGACCAGTTAAGAAGAGGGACACCTTAGGCATGCCCCAAGATTTCTCGGAAGGAGATTCCCCTTCCTCATCTGATCACTGTGGGAGCAGAGAAAGACCATCCATCGGTGTACCAGGTATTTGTACGGAATGAAGGGAGCCCATAAGCCCTATGGAGATGTCCTACACTGGGTATAGCCATTGCTGCTGCCCCTGGGTTGATTAGTGAGCTCACAGGTTTGGTAGGTGGCTGGCTGGGGTGGGCAGGCTCTGGCGAGTAGCTCCTTGCGAGAGCACCCTCTAACAGACCATGTAAGTTGTACATGGGGTAAGGGGACAGGATATAGTGGGCATCCTGTCAAATAGTTATCTGGTTGTGATAACAGTTATATGTTGTATAATTGCTATTACCATCTGTTGTAAATGTTCGGTACCATGTATCTGAATTAATACCATTAGAATATTTGGGATATCCTCTGAGGAAATTAGAACTACGAACTGAGAAATTTTAAACTTATACTTTGACCAAGCCTGTATTGTGTGAGTGTAGTGAGGGTGAAACATAGCTAAGCTACAGAGAGAGAGCAGAGTCCTGGTCTGCTGTTTTGTTTTCTCATGAGGGAAATAGCCGGAGACAGACAACGCTAATGTTCTTTTTGTTTTCTGTGTTATTTGTTCGCACATACGTATTTTCTCAATTTAAATGAAATTTATAGATTTCGATGATGATGGAAATACGTGTTATTGATCATAGTAAAGGAATACAGAGGGAAGTTTGGACCCTGGAGGGAGGCAGAGAGAGGAAGGATCCTGAGGATAAATTGTACTGATTATTGCCACTGTCTTTGTTGATTGTTTAACGTTTATGTAATGAAAGTTTTACCTACAAGGCTGTTATGGAAAAAGGGGTGTCTAAAGTACCGAGAAAGCCCCCTGGGTTGTATTTTGGCTCACTGGAGAAACATTGCTGGTGAGCCAGGGGGAATATTGAATAAGAAACCAGGAACATAAATGGAATAATGGGACCGGTTTTATAATTGAGTACCCTAATCATGAGACCAAGTGCTGGGTGTTTGTGGAAGCTGAAGAACTGTATTGTTTGATCTGTGGATTTTGAAGGGAATGTGACAAACTGTTTTGATGGTATAAGAAAGTGTAATTGTTAATGGTATGCAGAAATAGAATCAAGAGTATTTAGAAGTGTAACTGAGGGTACAAATAGTGGAATAACATAGAAAGGAAAAAAGTGATAAAGTGAGATTATCTGTGCTGGCATGAGAGCAACCCCCCTGCACAATTCCCCTGAAAGCAGAACTTGGTGTGAGAGAGTGAGCTACGGATGAGATTGCTGCTGTAAACGTTACTTGCAAAGGAGGAGTTGGAGAGGATAGGCTACTGGAAGTGTGAATGGCTCTGCAGAGATCTAGGAAACCCGAATCCCAGTGTTAGCACTGGAAGCCTCTGGAGAGGAAGAGGTAAAACTGAAATATGATGTTAGTCATTTATGTAATGATGAGAGTTTGGAAAGTGAAAAGTTTGGAAAGGGCTGAGGAAGGCAAAATATGGGTAGGGTGTGACAGGGATGTCAGGACTGAAGAGAGGGGAGCAGAATAAAGAGGTTTATCTTTTGGTGGATACCAGTGCCTCTTACCACCTGTAGATGATTTTGTAACAGTAGTAGGAGCTAATGCCCAATAAGAAAAGGCTTACTTTTGAGGATCAATTAAATATAGGCTGAGAAAACAAGTAGGAATGCATAAATTCTTGTACATGCCAGGTTACTCTGGCAAGAAATTAAATAAAACTGGAGCTAAGGATCAAACAATATTAACTGATTGAGAATTGTAAGTCTGCCTTTAATACAAACTGGGAAAAACAAGATTGTAACCCCAGAAGTTATAGGAATCTTGAATAAGATATACTTAGGAGCGTGGATATCAGGGATACCTGGCAGAGCCAAAAATGCAGCCCTAAATAGAAGTTAAGTTAAAAGCAAGAGTTAGGCCCAGGCAGGGTAAAGCAGTGCCCTTTGAGGATATGTGACTGTAGATGGATAAAAGAAATAATAGATAATTTTCGGATTTTGGATTACTAATGAATACGAATCCAAATACACTACTCCAAACCTGCTGATGAAAAAAAATTGGAAAGCAAGTGCTATAGTTTGGAATAAGATTTGAGGACAAGTAATAGAATAATTGAATGCATACATTCAGTGGTGAAAAATCCGTACACTTTATTAACGAAGTTAAGGAACGAGTAACTTGAGTTTACCTTCTGGATTTGAAGGATGCCTTTTCTGCCTGGTTTGGCCAGAAGAAGCCTAAGGTTATTTGCCTTTGAATAGAAAAACCAAGATGGGGTGAAAAGACTCAGTTAATCTGAACAGTGTTACCCAGGGTTGTGAGAACAGCTCAATGATTTTTTTCAGAATTGGTCAACTTGTGAGGTTCCTACTCCGAGGGTGGAAACTTACTGCAGTATGTGGATGTTACAAAAAAACAAAAGAGGACTGTGTGTAATGGACTGTGAATTTGCTGAATTTCTTGGTATAAATGATTATCAAGTTTCTCAACAGAAAGCACAAATAAGTCCACAGTAAGCAGTGTATTTTGTATATGAGATTACAGCTGGACTTCAAACCTTAAGGACTGTCAGGAAAGAGGCCATCTGCCAAACCTTTAGCCACAAACTGCCAAGGAACTCCGTACGTTCCCAGGAATGACAGGATAGTGCTGATCGTGATACACAACTATAGATTGTTGGTAAAGCCAAAATATTATATGAAATGGGGAGGCAAGATGGGCATTCCCTCAGCTGAAATAAGAATGAAGGCCCTCCACTTTGAGGCTATCAGCTCACATGAAAAACAGGGAATAGCCCTGGGAATCCTTGCCCAGAATCTTGGACCCTATCAAAGGGCAATGGCACACTTCTCCAAACAGTTTGATGGAGCAAGGAATGGCTCGGGTGCTTGAGGGCGGTGGCTACATTAGTACTCAATACTCAAGAAACCAGTCAAGTTATGGTACGCCAAAGAATAACAGTTTTAGTATCTCATACAGTGTCTAATGTATTAGACGTAAAAGGGGGGCATTGGCTCTCACCCCAAAGGTTCCTGAAATCCCAGGCCAGCCTGGTAGAGCATGATGATGTAGAACTAATTGTAACTACTATTGTCAACCAGTATCTTTACTTAGCGGAACTCCTGGAGAATAAGTATTTTGTGCCTGCTTTAAAACAACTGATGCTACATATTCCAGCCAGTTGGACCTGAAGGACAAATTCTTAGAAGATTCAGAAGACACCTGGTTTACTAATGGTAGCAGTAAGGCAGGATACGCAGTAGATGCAACTGACAAGATTATTGAAGCAAAATCATTACCTGAGCGGGCATTCCCTCAAAAGGCTGAAATAACTGCATGGACAAGAGCCTTAATTATACGGAAACATGCTAATTATGTATTTGGGTTGCTAAACATGGTAGTACAACCTGAAAAGAGCAAGGATTGCATAAACAAGAAAAACAGCATGATGCAAATCTACCAAAGAGTGTGGTTGTTATACATTGTAAAGCACATACGAACAGTAACACTGTACAGGAAACTGGAAATAAGATGATAGGTCAGGTGGCAGAACAGGCAGCTAAAGAAGGCTTTAATTCCAGACAGTAAACTTAAAATCTAAACTAAAATCTGAAACTCATATCTAACCATATTAGGCCCAATGTCTGCGAAGCACTGAATAAACAGTACCTGCTTTGAAATCTTCCTTGGGTTACAGAGTTTGATTCAGCAGGTCAGGGCACAGCATCCCCTGCTGCCCAAGGAGGAGAGCATGCCAGAGCAGGCTGATGAGTCCCGAGGGAAGCAGCAGCTCTCCGTTTGCTGACGTGGGTGCAGGGGAGAAGGGTTAGGTAGGAGGCGTGTCAGGGGAGGAACTGTGACGAACCG
>NW_011152523.1:0-644 GCF_000146605.3 Meleagris gallopavo | reverse complement strand
GACGAACCGCCTGTGATGCATGTGGGTCCCAAGGGACGTGGGGAGGAGAGGTCCAGGCACTGTGTATTAAGGAGAGAAAGAAAGCCTGGGAAGGAGCAAGAGGTGGAGAGGTGGAAAAAATTGAGTTCCTACAATCCAAAGCTAATTGAAATTCGCAGTGAAGTCGACTCACTGCAAGTTGAGAATTTTTGGACTGGGGAGGTAAATGGTGAGTGAGATCCCTGTCTTAATGTTCACTGTGCAGATTTCCCATCTCATTCTCGGTAAGCCACGATGTTACGTGGCGGTACTAGCGGATGCAGTGTAGACACTCTAAGTGCAGTGGTACTACTCTGCGTTTGTGCTACTGCACTACGCTTGGGAATTGTCCTGGCTCTGGCGAGGGCAGAGGTCTTTTCCTCCTGGCAGGCACCTGTCATGCAGCTTTGGGAACTGGGGCGTAAACACTGCTGATCACACAGCCCCGTAAGTGCTGGAGCAGAGCACTGCTTCCACAGAAACCGAGGACCTTTCTGCTTCTTATGCTCTCCTTCATGCCAGGAGGCTGGGCTTGCACAAGAAGGTGGGGGAGGCTGCTGGGGAACACAGCCCAAGCTGAAGCAAGGGCATATTCCGTACCACTTAACGTCATGCTCCGCAGTAAG
>NW_011152522.1:0-464 GCF_000146605.3 Meleagris gallopavo | reverse complement strand
AATCAGTCCAAGTGTCAGTTAGAGAATGCTTTGCAACCCAGGGATCCAGCCTCAGAGCTAAAAACCAATCTGGTATTCAAGAGTAAAAGTCAGAAGGCTACTGTGTCTCAAAGGGTTGGAAAAAGACAAAAACAGCTTTTCCTATAGTGGTGCCAGTAGGCAAAAATATGCACCTTAAAAGTTATCTATCTTAAAAATACTGGTCTATCTGCTGAAACTACTTTTCAAAGTCTTTTAATTAGTGTAGTTACTGAGAATTAGATACTTTCGTGAAACATTTTCCTCTTTCCCATTATAGCAGCAATGTATCTATGGTTGGCTAAGTTTCTCTTGCCTCTCATAATACATTTCTGCACAGTGAGGTGCTTAGCAGCCTAATGCATGATCTAGCTGAATATCCTAACAACACCTTGAATGTTGTTTTTATTTCCTGTATGGATGAGTTGAACAACTTTGATTTTTTT
>NW_011152521.1:0-418 GCF_000146605.3 Meleagris gallopavo | reverse complement strand
CGTGCCCCTAAATACCCGCCTTGTTCCCTCAAATACACCCTGCGCCCCCTAAACACCCGTGCCCCTAAATACCCCCCCGTGCCCCCTAAAGATGCTTCAGTGCCTCCTGTACGCCCTAAATACTCAGGTGCGCCCCCAAATAGCCCTCAGTGCCCCCTAAATACCACCTCGTGTCCCCCAAATGTGCTCTGCTGCTCCCAGATATCCCTTCCGTGCACCCTAAATACCCCACGTGCCCTCTAAACACCCCTCCTGTGCCCTCAAATACCTCCCCACGTTCCCTAAATATCCCTCCTGGGGCCCTAAATACCCCCCGTTGCTCCCTAAATACCCCGCAATTAACCCCTGTACCCTCTAAATAACCCTATGTGCCCTAAATACCTCCCAGTGCCCCCTAAACGCAGACGGTGCCCCAAAT
>NW_011152520.1:0-388 GCF_000146605.3 Meleagris gallopavo | reverse complement strand
GAGGAGCCGGGGAGCGGCGGGGGAGCGGCGCGGCCGGCAAATAACCGAGGGGGAGCGGGCCGAGAGCTGGGCTGAAAGAGAAGGAGAGCGATAAAGAGAAAGAAAAGAATATTAAATCGCGAGAGAATGAGAAAATAACCCCGCCAAAGGGAGAGGAGGGGAGAGGCCGCCTGCTACGGCGTGGGTGGGGTCGACAAGAATAGAGTACATTATGCAGTTCATTTAGTTAACAAGGGAAATAATGAGGGAGCGTGCGGCGTGAATGCCAAGAGAAGCGGCACAGAAAGCCCATTGAGCGCCCGGCGCCGCCATCACATGGCGAGGCCGCTATTTAAGGCGGGCGGGCGCCGTTCAGCACCACTCGGGCTGGCCAGCGGCGCTGCGCGGG
>NW_011152519.1:0-443 GCF_000146605.3 Meleagris gallopavo | reverse complement strand
TTTTGGGGTGCTGTCTATGGGGCAGAGATTTTGGGGTGCTGTTCTATGTGGGGCGGAGATTTGGGGGGTGTTGTCTATGGGGTGGGGATTTTGGGGTGCTGTTCTGTATGGGATGCAGGTCTGGGGGGGCAGGGTTGTCTATGGGGTGGGGATTTTGGGGTGCTGTCTATGGGGCAGAGATTTTGGGGTGCTGTTCTGTATGGGATGCAGGTCCGGGGGGGCAGGGTTGTCTATGGGGTGAGGGTTTTGGGGTGCTGTCTATGGGGCAGAGATTTTGGGGTGCTGTTCTATGTGGGGCGGAGATTTGGGGGGTGTTGTCTATGGGGTGGGGATTTTGGGGTGCTGACTATGGGGCAGAGATTTCGGGGTGCTGTTCTGTATGGGATGCAGATCTGGGGGGGCAGGGTTGTCTATGGGGTGGGGGTTTTGGGGTGCTGTTCTAT
>NW_011152518.1:0-652 GCF_000146605.3 Meleagris gallopavo | reverse complement strand
CCAACACCACCCAATGGGCGGAGCTTCGGATTGGCCCCTCCCAAGGGGTGTGGCAACACAGCCATCAGACCTCCCCCAACACCACACAATGGGCGGAGCTTCGCATTGGCCCCTCCCACGGGGCGTGGCAACAGAGCCCATCAGACCTCCCCCAACACCACACAATGGGCGGAGCTTCGGATTGGCCCCTCCCACGGGGCGTGGCAACACAGTCATCAGACCTCCCCCAACACCACCCAATGGGTGCAGCTTTATCTTAACCCCACCCAATAGGCGGAGCTTCTGGGTTGTACCCACCCAACCAATGGGCTTCCATGAGAGCACCCGATGGGTGGAGCTTGATTTAGACCCACCCATTGGGCGTGGCCAACCACAACCAATAGGACCTCCCTGATGACATCCACTGGGTGGGGCTTCGGTTTGGCCCCTCCCAGTGGGCGTGGCCACACAACCAACAGACACCCCAACAGCACCCAGAGGGCGGGGCTTTGTCTTGACCCCACCCAAACAGGCGTGGCCACCCATAACCATGCCCCCCCCCGGTCGGCGGGCGTCACCTGCCTGCCCACGTTCATCATGCTGTACATGGCGTACATATTGCAGATCTGGCGGTACTGCTCATCCGAGCCTTCCTCCCCTCCGTCCTCCTCCT
>NW_011152517.1:0-456 GCF_000146605.3 Meleagris gallopavo | reverse complement strand
AGAGGCTAGGGTAGGATATTTTATTTCATTCTGATGAAATTTATGGTAAACAATAAGCTAAGAAGTAAACTGAAATCTGATGATTTACCCTAGAATTTGGGGAAAAAAAAAAAAAAGTATGCAGCTAAACATGATAGCACATGATTTCAGGGCCACTTTGCTGTTATTCAAAGAACATTCTGTTAATCAGTATATCCATATATTAATATTATAGGCTGTTAATATTCTTTGTCTTTATCTCCCTTGTTTACTGGATTATTTGAGTGTTAAGTACTAAATAAATAAAAGGTAACTCAATTTAAAACCTCTTCTCAAAGCTGTATATTTCAAGACTGTCATCTGAGAGTTCTTTTAAAGAAAATTGATTGCTGGTATCTGGTGTTTTGGGTGGTGCACAGTAGGCACTGAGTGCTAGCATAGTTCAAAAGACATGGGTAAATTATGTGTTTGTGGATT
>NW_011152516.1:0-481 GCF_000146605.3 Meleagris gallopavo | reverse complement strand
AAACAACAGCAACAAAAAACATTTGAGAGTAACATCACAACAGTTACCAATGATGTTAGATGGGATTCTACATCCCATTGTTATAGGTTGTGCCCACAATAGAATACAAAGATGAAAAAAAAAAAAAAAGAAACGTTCTGTCATCTGAGGCTTTAACTAGAATGGTTTGAAAACAGAGTTCATGTCTGAGATGGCTATCTGGTATGCTGAAATTTCCTGTGCAACTCAAAGGTGGCAAAGAAGTCAAAATGTTAAAAAGTTTTTATAGAGATAAAATTAAAGAAGTTCATAATAATTAGAAATATTGAAATTTAAAATAATGACCTTTTCTGTTTAAACAAATTTGATTATCTAAAAATGCTGACATTTTGATATCTTTAAAGGTTAATCTGAAATGATTTTTTCCAAATTATCTAAAAATTGATTTTTCCTTCATTAAAAAAAAAAGAGAGAGAGAGAGAGAAAACATCTTCTGGAATAA
>NW_011152515.1:0-673 GCF_000146605.3 Meleagris gallopavo | reverse complement strand
GTGCTGGTCGGCCTCCGTCTCATTTGGGACCTTTTAAATAATTCCGGTTCCTCGTTTACGTGCAGTGCGCCTTAAATTATGTCTACGTTCGTATGCAGGGGAAACAATGCGTCCTAATAATCTCTCGCTAAGAATCTGTGCGACGAAACCGTGCCCCCGAGCAGTCAGTGACTCACACCGGCAACCCACCAACAAACCACCCATCTGAGATAGGCACTCCTAGCACACTAGGCGTATTTACCGCACCGATGTTTCCCTTTCTCTATTTTCCCCTCCCTCCCCCCCCAAAAAAAACAACAGCACAACCTAAGAAGCCTCCTGCTTTACACCGATATTAACGGGCAAACGAGGAGGAAGTTGCAGAGAGCTGCAAAATAGACGAAGTTTACTCAGTTGTTCCTATGAGTTTAAAGAGCTGCTCAGGCCCGGGGCCAAACTTTTTATTTTTACCTTGAAAGTTATTACCCCAGGCATCAAAGAATATTTTCAGTATACTTTTATTAAATCTTAGCCTGGGAGAAAACATAAGGTCACTCCACTTAATTGGAACGCGGTTCGCAGCGAGCCAGCCGCTCCCAGGGCCAGAAGGACAGCGGGGGCGCCGCCTCCCCCTTCTGCCGCAGGGCTCCGCGGCCGCGCAACATCTCCGCGCAGAGCAGAGCCGGGCAGCTCG
>NW_011152514.1:0-525 GCF_000146605.3 Meleagris gallopavo | reverse complement strand
ATTCATGAGTACATATCCCCTATATTTTGAAAATGTCTTTTCGATCCTCGTCAAGATCATTGAGTAGCGTGGTGGTTTTTTGTTTGTTTTAGCATTTATTCTAGTAAGATCCCATGATTGTCTTCACAGTGTTGCTACCATATTACCTTCTCTTTTCAAACATGACTCCGTGTATTTCATGGAGCGGTTCCTTGCCAGGTTCATTAAAGGGCTATTAAATACTTTTCCCACCTAAATTTCGGAGTCCAAACACGATCACTTTCCCACTCTCTCCAACAGGGCTGAGGGTAAGGGCAGAAACAACAACATCAGAACTCTGGATGAATTTTCCTCATGCCTCAATAGGACTGGCTACCATGCTGTTGGGCGTATCTGGGAGCTGAGAGGACATTGATGCCACTTCACTTCCAGTAGAATTGGAACCAGGTCCTCCTTCTGAAAAATTAACCTGCCAAAAAAAAAAAAAAAAAAGGCGGGGGGGGAAAGGGTGGGGGGAGGAGAAAAGAAGAAGAAGAAGTAAGAAAA
>NW_011152513.1:0-343 GCF_000146605.3 Meleagris gallopavo | reverse complement strand
GACTTTCATATATGTTTTAATGAAGGCAATATACAAGCCATTTAAATGATGTCACAAAGCACATTTAAATAACACGTATTTAATTTCTAACATTAAATGATAGATATTTCTTGACAAGTAACCCTTTAAAAGATGAAGTAGGTTAAGTAGACTAGTCAGTGTGCTGGACTGGATTTTATTACAAACTCATGTATAAGGCCATTAGTTCTTAAAATTCTAGTCAGATTTGGAAATAGTTTTCTATACTGCTCTGAAAGAGCTAGGGAGGATACATTTTTTTGCTAGATCTGTTTACTTGTGTCTCCCTGACTTGTTTTTTTTTTTTTGTTTGTTTCTTTGTTTC
>NW_011152512.1:0-528 GCF_000146605.3 Meleagris gallopavo | reverse complement strand
GAGAGGGGACAGCGGGGGTGGAGTGGTGACAGAGGGATGGGCGGTGGGACGGGATGCGGGGCAGTGCGTCAGCTCCGGGTACAGCGGGACGCGTCGTTTGGGGACACGTCGTTTGGGGACACGTCGTTTGGGGACACATGCGGGGACCCCCGGAAACGCCAGCTCCTGCCTGTGCCACGTGACCGGAAAGTGCGGTTAGCACCGCCCCCTCCCTGACCAATTGGGTCGCACTTCCGCCAAGATGGCGGCGCCCATGGAAGCGAGGCGTGTCAGTGGCGGGACCGGGACCGGGGAGGAAGAGGAGGAGGAGGAGGGCGACGAGGACGAAGGGTCCGACGATGGGGACGCGGCCGAGTCCGGGCCGCTGGCCGGCGTGTTCCCCCGCGACCCCGAGCTTTTTTCCGACACATTCCGGGAGCTGAGTCGGTTCCGCTTCTGCGGCCGCGTCCTCCGCATCGCGCAGCACCACGGGCCGCGGCTCGGGATGGCAGCGGCCGTCTGGGATGGGGTGAGGGGGGGTGGGATGCG
>NW_011152511.1:0-473 GCF_000146605.3 Meleagris gallopavo | reverse complement strand
AGAGACACTTAGTTTCCTCTCTATGCCCCAAAGAGTCTCAAAAGACTGAGTAACAAAGGCCAGGCTGGATGTGGCTCTGGGCAGCCTGGTCTGGTGGTTGGCGACCCTGCACATAGCAGGGGAGTTGAAACTCGATGATCGCTGTGGCCCTTTTCAACCCAGGCCGTTCTATGATTCTATGAAAAGCATTTCAAGTATGATTTGTGGAATTCTTTGTGATTTTGGGAAATCTCAGGCACATACTTTAAAGCATATACTGATCTTCACAGCAAGGAAAAAGAAGGAGGCATCAGGAGTGACATACATGAAAATGTTTCGTGCTGTCATAACTGCAGCAAGAACCTGCATCTCTATAAGAATCCCAAACGTCTGAAGATGCAGTTCCGACCCGCTTCTACGCCAACAACGGCAGAGCGATCCCTCGCCTCCGCCTGACACCTAGCGTCGGGCTGCGACAAGGACAGGCGCTGCCT
>NW_011152510.1:0-713 GCF_000146605.3 Meleagris gallopavo | reverse complement strand
GTGAAGACGAGCCCGATCCTGGGCACGTTGTGGGAGAGTGGCCTGGCCCCTTCTAGTTCAGAGAAGCTGTGCTCTACCATGTGCTTGAGGGCCAAGCCTGTCATGGTGCCCTTCTCCATGTACTCCATCTTCATCACCGCCTCCTTGATCTCCTCTGCACTGTGGTACTTGTTGAGGGGGAACTCAGTGCGGACACGGCTGGAGTACTGCACCAGCCCCACACGTGTGCCATCAGGGGACACTTCCAGTAGATCCACAATGCGGTTCACAAACTGCTTCACCAGCTCGAAGTTCTGGGGCCGGACACTCTTGGAGCCATCGATCACCATCACTAGGTCGACGTGTCCGGCCCCACACTCTGCAGGGATACGGGATGGTGAGAGGGGATGTGCAGGATCCCACATGGACTGGGCTGAGGCCTGGAGGCATCCCAGGGCACAGTAGAGGGGAGATCGCCTCCCTCATCCTGCTGGCTGCGCTCATTTCAATGCATCTCAGGGTACCATTAGCCTTCTTGGCCAGAAGGGCACATTTGTGGCTCACAGCCATCCTGTAGGCCACCAGGACATCCAGGGCCTTCTCCTCACAGCTCCTTTGCAGCAGGCCTGCCTCTAACCTGTACTGATGTGTGCAGTTATTCCTCCCCAGATGCAGGACCCTACACTTGCTCTTGCTACACCTCATCATGTTCCTGCCCACCCAACTCACCAACC
>NW_011152509.1:0-587 GCF_000146605.3 Meleagris gallopavo | reverse complement strand
AAGCAGAATTACACAACTGGCAATAATGTTTATAGTGGGGAAACCATCCCAAACATACCGTGCAGCCCTCACATCAAAGGTAAACAGCCATTAAAAACTAACTCAGCAAGGGGAACGAAGCATGAACAGCAAAAATATATACATGCGTTTTAATAATTTTTTTTTAATTTGTTTGAGGCAGTAATACTTGGTTCATGGAACTGCAATATACAGAGAGGTGAAATAAATAGCTTATATATATATAATATATATAATATAGCTGGTTTTAAAATATTCCCTTATCATTGGTGTACTAGGTCATTTTGTAGTCACTTGAATGTATTTAGCAGCATTCTCCAGAACTGAGCGTAATGCAGGATCACGGAGCCGTGACACCTTATGTCGTCAGAAAGGTTACAGAAGATCGATGCGTCGAGAACTCCACGCAAACTCAATCACTGCGGCACACACCATCTTGTCTCGGTCCAGCTTGCAGCAGACAATAAATAGATTACTGCAAAACTGGCAAGTTTCAGGGCAGGGTCTCAGTAACTTTGGGAAAGAACTTTGGTTTTCTTTGGCTTTATTTATTTATTTTTAATAATTAC
>NW_011152508.1:0-385 GCF_000146605.3 Meleagris gallopavo | reverse complement strand
TTTTACTTCTCTCTTTATTCTTTATTCTTTAAGCTATGCCAAGGGATTTCATGTGAAGGTATTATTTTGGAAGAGAAACTAGGTCTAGGACATCCACATATGGGCCAGTGGTTGACATGGTAGTAAAGGAATATTCTAGGTTTAGTTTGCTGCCGCCTGAAAGTTTCTTTAGGATAAGTAAGGGTAATCAGTCTCTAGTGCTGGACTGGGAAATAGTTCTAGTTTTGTATTAGAGATGTTTATTGTTCAGTGTCTGGTAATAGAGTTCAGTAAGAGGAGCTGAGACAGGTAGTTAAATAATTCTCCTTTAAAGAATAGTTTTCCATAGTTTCTGTGAAGCAGAGTATAAATATCAAGTCTGAAGAGTGGTGATAATGGGGGGGGG
>NW_011152507.1:0-397 GCF_000146605.3 Meleagris gallopavo | reverse complement strand
TCAGATTTATTTATTTATTTATTTATGTGGGGGAATATTCTACTCCACCACCACCATAGCCACAATAACCTCATTTGTTGCAAGGAGTATGGCAGGGGGGAGAGAGAAGAGTGAGAAAGGGAGAAAGAAGACCTGCATGCTTGATGATGAAGAAAAGCCTGTTTGTGCTTAATACATTGGAGAAATTGTACAAGAACAGTTCATCCATGTGAAAAACATAAAAGCCATATGGCTGCCAAATTCAGTAAGGCCTAATATGATCAGTTATGTAAGTGCCAATCCTAAAACTCGAAGCTGCCTGGAGGCAGTTTCAATATATACACTCCATTTTTTCTCAGGCTACGGAACATTTGGGAGAGATGTTATTTGCTTATTCACATCAGCGTTTTCTTTTTTT
>NW_011152506.1:0-798 GCF_000146605.3 Meleagris gallopavo | reverse complement strand
CCTCGTGTGTGTGTGTGTATGTATGTATGTATGTATATATGTATGTGTATATATATATATATAATTATTATTCCTCCCCTTCCTCCTCCCCCCAGCAGCAAAAACAGAATATGGCTGTGCTGCTGCAAGGCCTCTCTTTTTATTGATCAGTAACTAGAGGTGCAGCAATTTACTGCCACAGCACATTCCGTGTTTAAAGTTCTGCAGCTGCAGCTGCCCTTCGAGAGAGTTTTGTTTTGTTTTAATGTGAATACCGAGGGTGGCCTTAACTCTTTAAGCAAGGGGCGCCAAAACAGCGTAGGCACCGGGTGTCCCCACCAGGATGGATGGCGGGGGCCGGCTGGGCTCTGGCGCTCTGCTGGGGAACGCCGCGCCCCAGCTCAGTTCGAGACATTTTGCGGCTCTGTTTAACGTCGATGCCATGCGCTTAAGCTGTAGCTGGGGGATACCATGTTCGGAGGGCCGCGGTGCGGTCTGGCCTGCATTACCTGGAGGAGTACTGGCAGCCTGTGGAGGGTTGTGAGCTCGGAGCCGTGTCGCTGCCACCTGAAGAGGCAGGAGGAAGCTGTTTGGAGTTGTGCTGCCGGCGGGCCTGCTGCGGAAAAAATAGGGTGTTTGTGAAAGCTGTGTTTCCCTGCCTTTCAGATCGCCTTTATTTCGCAATTCTCTGCCAAAAACCAAAGAGTGGAGGTGCAGATACCCATTATTTCTGCATAGACAATGAACTTGTGTATGCAAAGTAAGTATAGACTCTCTTTCCCTTTTCCCTTTCCTTTTCCCTTTCCTTTTCCCTTTCCT
>NW_011152505.1:0-568 GCF_000146605.3 Meleagris gallopavo | reverse complement strand
GGGGGGCCACGTCGGGGGTGGAGGACAATGTGCCTTGGGCGGCGCCTGTGTGGCCTCCCACAGCGTCTAATTGGAGGATTACTGGGGCTACACCCGCGTTCTCGTATGTTTCTGGAAAAGTGCCCATGCCCACCACTGTTTCAGTAACAACACCCACGGCCCCTCCCCCGGATGCTGGAGTGCCAATGGACTGTATTGCCACAAGGTATGAAAAATTCCCCCACCATTTGTCAGATGTATGTCGCCTTGGCCCTGAGACCCTTTTGAGAGAAGTACCCACAGCTCATGGTGTATCACTATATGGATGACATTTTGATAGCCAAGGAAAAATTAATGCCTGACATAGAAAAGGACCCCGACATAGAAAAGGACCTTTGGGAGGGGTTGTTAGCAAGAGGCCTCAAAGTGGGGGAGGACAAGACTCAAAGAATGTTTCCTATCAAGTATTTAGGTACCCTGGTGGAGAATCATCTGATTCAGCCGCAGAAGATCATCTGGGTGGATATGGCTGTGACAACCCTGAATGACTTACATGTTCTCATAGGGGCTACACAATGGCTCCGTTCGT
>NW_011152504.1:0-368 GCF_000146605.3 Meleagris gallopavo | reverse complement strand
TCGTTTTGGGTAAATTTGGGTGGTTTGAAGATCGCATCCATTCCGCTGTGAACCCCGCTGCCATTTTGGGTCAAACTCCTCCATTTTTGGGGTCATTCTGTAGCAGATTTGAGAGATCCTCATTATAGGGTTGGGATAGGGTTTGAGATTTGGGATTTTGGGGGCCATTTTGGGGCAGATTCGGGTCGTTTTGGGTAAATTTGGGTGCTTTGGAGATCGCAGCCATTCTACTTTCAACCCCGCTGCCATTTTGGGTCAAATTCCTCCATTTTTGTGTCAATCCCAAAGCAGATTTGCAGGCTCCTCATTATAGGGTTGGATGGGGATCGGGATTTGGGATTTTTGGGGCCGTTTTGGGGCGAATTTGG
>NW_011152503.1:0-451 GCF_000146605.3 Meleagris gallopavo | reverse complement strand
CATTTCGCCCCACCTCCACTGAGATCCTTTTCTCTCCGTACACCGATTCCCCCGGGACCAAATTGCGGGTGACGAGAGCGTCCTCCTTCCCCCGGCAGATGAAGACCCCTGCAAGGGGATTTGGGGGAAATCTATGGGGTGGGACCCACGGCTGCCCCATAGATCTCTTCGCTGTCCCCCAGATCCCTTTGCTGCCCCACAGACGCCTTTGCTGCCCCATAGATCCTTTCATTGCCCCGTAAATTACACAATTACCCCATAGATCTCTTTGCCGCCCCATACATCCCTTCGCTGCCCCACAGACCCCATAATTGCCCCATAGATCCATTTGCTGCCCCCCAGATCCCTTTGCTGCCCCACAGACCCCTTTGCTGCCCCATAGATCCCTTCCTTGCCCTATAGATTATTTTTTGCCCATAAATCCCATCGCTGCCCCCCAGCCCCATTAACT
>NW_011152502.1:0-526 GCF_000146605.3 Meleagris gallopavo | reverse complement strand
CAGGGGCCTGCGCGGGCGCGCAAAATGGCGCGCAGGGCCGCGGAGCCGCCGGAATACGGGAGACGCGGCATTTCGCAGCCCGAGCAGGGCCGGTCCCGGTGGTACCTGAGTCTCGGAGAGGTTGAGCTGCCGGGCCAGCTCGGTGCGCTCCCGCCCCACCACGTACTGGCACCGCTGGAACTCCATCTCCAGGCGGTAGAGCTGCTCGGCCGTGAAGGAGGTGCGGGTCCGCTTGGGACGGTCCAAATCGAGGCCTTTGGGCAGGATGATCTCTCGGATGGAACCTTTGGCATCTGGCAAAGCAAGGCGCAGTCAGCTTTACACACAGGCAACCCCTTCCTTTTTCTTTCTTTTTTTTTCCCCTGTTTTTCTTCCTTTATTTTTTTCCATTCTTTATCTTTCCTTTCTATTCCTTTTCTTTCTTTCTTTTTAGACCGTTTTCCTTTTTTTTCTTTTCTTAATTTTCCTTTCTTATTCTATTCCTTTTCCTTCCTTAGTATTTTTTTCCCCTTTTCTCTTCCAAAGG
>NW_011152501.1:0-485 GCF_000146605.3 Meleagris gallopavo | reverse complement strand
GTTATTAGGGGTCATTGGGGGACTGGGGGTCATTGGAGTCCGGGGGGTTATTAGGGGTCATTGGGGTCCGCGGGGTTATTAGGGGTCATTGAGGGACTGGGGGTTATTAGGGGTCATTGAGGGACTGGGGGTCACTTGGGGGGTTTGGTGGTTTTTATGGGATCTCTTTGGGGTTTTGCTCTCTTTACGGGATCTCTTTGGGGTTTTGCTCTCTTTACGGGATCTCTTTGGGATTTTGCAGTTTTTACGGGATCTCTTTGGGGTTTTGCAGTTTTTACGGGATCTCTTTGGGGTTTTGCTCTGTTTACGGGATTTTTGGGGGATTTCGGTAACCCTTTCGTGCCGTGGGTGTTTTGGGGTCTGCAGGTTGGGGATGCGGAGGCCAACACCCGGCTGAGCCGCGCTCTGCTGGAGGAACACGGGCTGTACGTCCAGGCCATCAACCATCCCACCGTCCCACGGGGGCAGGAGCTGCTGCGCCTGGC
>NW_011152500.1:0-407 GCF_000146605.3 Meleagris gallopavo | reverse complement strand
CTACGTGTGAATTGGGGGTGTTTTGGGGTGTTTTTAGGATGTTTTGGGGTATTTTGGGGTAGCAGGTGTGAATTCCTGGTGTTTTGTGGTGACTTTGTGATGTTTTGGGGTGTTTCGGGGTCTTTTGGGGTGTTTCGGGGGAGTTTCAGGGTGTTTTGAGGTGTTTTGTGGTATTTTGGGGTGTTTTCAGGTGTTTTTGGGGTGTTTTGGGGTGTTATGAGGTGATTTGTGGTATTTTGGGGTGTGTGGGGGTGTTTTTGGTGTGTTTTGGGGTGTTTTGAGGTGTTTTGTGGTGTGTTGGGGTATTTTAAGGATTTTTGGGGTGTTTTTGGTGTGTTTGGGTGTGTTTTGAGGTGTTTTGTGGTATTTTCAGGTGTTTTGGGGCGCTTTGGGGTGTTTGGGTGGTG
>NW_011152499.1:0-520 GCF_000146605.3 Meleagris gallopavo | reverse complement strand
CAGGACAAGGGGAAATGGCCATAAGCTTGAGCATAGAAAGTTCTGCACCAGTATGTGAAAGAACTTCATGGTGAAGGTGATGGAGCACTGGAACAGGCTGCCCAGGGGGCCTGTGGATTCTCCTTCTCTGGAGATATTCAAGACCTAGCTGGAGGCCTACCTGTGCAGCCTGCAGCAGGGAGCCTGCTTTGCAGGAGGGCTGGACTTGATGATCTCTAGAGGTCCCTTCCAAACCCTACAATTCTGTGATTCTGCCATTTTGTGATTCTGTATGTGTGAGGAGAGCCAATAGCTGTAGTGAGATATAGTACCAAGATTCGTCATTCTGTAGTATTGGCGCATGGGGTTGGAAATCTGACAGTTTCATTAATATCAGGACAACTGTTGTTGTACATTGTATCAATACTTTAATTATTGGTATAACTCACAGTATAGTTCTGGAAGATATGGAATAAAAAGAAAAGACAACACGGTTCTGAGGGTAAACATCCAATAGCTAAATGAATTTAAACTCATTGTG
>NW_011152498.1:0-473 GCF_000146605.3 Meleagris gallopavo | reverse complement strand
AAAACATGAGACAAAGATGGGTCATGTCTTTTGAGGCCAATTCTGATTCTTTCATCGATATTTAATGAAGTCCTACCATCTGTCAACATCAGTAGATACGAATTCTTACAATCTTGCATTGTTTCAGTGTAAGAAATAGCCGTAAGCCTCTACAATTAAGACTTGAAAAAAAAGTAAAGGGCTCTTCAGGAGAGATCTCATTCTGGTAAAAAGTCCTGGTGCTCTTTATTCTTCTTTGTGGTGGCAATAAAGACAGACCTTGACTGACATAGAGGGCACTGATTGGTGTTTCTAGTAAAGACAGAAGGAATTATTTTCACTTAATGCTCGAATAAAGCTATCGCACATGCTTTGGATGATGGATGGAATGGAACTGTTTCAGGTTAAACACTTAAATGCTGGATCACATCTTATACATGCCACTTAAATCTCATTAGTATAGCAAAGCTTCACTTAGAATTCAGTGCTTTCCT
>NW_011152497.1:0-588 GCF_000146605.3 Meleagris gallopavo | reverse complement strand
TTTTTGTAGTCTTCAAAAATAAAATTCTATCGCTTTTACAAGATTTCTTACTAATTCTTTGACACATCAAGGTAGGCATGCATTAGTTGAGGACAGGAGTATGAGTGTATACCCACACATAAGGGATAACAGGGGTAACATTCATGTTTCTGGAATGATACAGATCCCTCCTGTCAGAGAAATGTATTAAAAAATAACATGACAATAAACATCTGTCCATGCATAAATCCATGCCATGTGAATAATGTTTGGAAATCCAAAAACAGTATAATAAGAATAAATGTATGATATGTTTTCACTGTTAGTATTTGAGCTAACATGTATCTATTTTCCTGGATGTTTCATCTTTTCTTTTTTTTTTTGCTATTCCTCATAGTGAGATTCTTAATGTTGAAGTGTAAGTTAGACTGGTTCCTTGGGACTCAGAAGTAGCTGCTGATTATGTTTGTTCCTGGATAAATGCAATGATTATTGGGAATAATTGTGCACACAAACCCAGAGATTTATTTCTGTAGGAGTCCTACATGAAGCTTTCAATTTTCTTCAAAAAAATGTTGTAGTACTAAAATTCCATGAGTAAAATTCTTT
>NW_011152496.1:0-589 GCF_000146605.3 Meleagris gallopavo | reverse complement strand
TTTTTAATTACTTGCATGTACTGAAGTATAAAAACTGCCATTGATTTGTGTTCTTGGAAATGCAGGCGTGGGGAGCTCTGCCCTGCCCCAAGCACCGCTCTGTGCTCGGTCCTGTGCAGCTCAACCTCGAACGGAAGGGCACAAAAGCCACAATGACAACTCCTGGTGCAATCCGAACGTATTTTAATTTCACTGGGAAAAACACAGCCGCTTTGCCATCTTAGGGATCTTTGCCATCTTTGTGATGGTGAATTTATCTTCAGGTAAAATGAGCTGTTCCGATCTCTATCACGTTTTTCCTAATACGAAGAAAGAGCCGTGTCCAGGCTCCCGTTGGGGTTTCTGTAACCCCACGCGTTACACACCCGGAGCCCACACCCCAGCCGCGCTCTCCCATCTTCCCTCGTCCCTCCCGCCCTTCCCACGCTTCTGATGGATGCCCTCTCTCCGGCTCAGGAAGGCGGCACGGCCGTCCCGAGCAGCGCCGGCAGCCCCGGGCCGGGGTTTAACCCTTTCCCGGGAGTTCCGAGCTCCTCCGCGATGCGCTGCTCTCCCTTCCCTGCTCCGGGCCGTTCGGAAGCGGCCGAGC
>NW_011152495.1:0-467 GCF_000146605.3 Meleagris gallopavo | reverse complement strand
GGGGGTACAGAGATGGGGGGACAGGGATGGGGGGACACGGGAATAAGGGAACCTGGGCATACAGGGACCTGAGGGTAGAGGGACCTGGGGGTACAGAGATGGGTACAGGGGGATGGGGGCGTGGGGGTACAGGGATGGGGATACAGGGACGTGGGGATGTGGGAATAAGGGGATGTGGGAACGTGGAGGTACAGAGATACGGGATTTTAGGGATGTGGGGACGTGGGAATACTGGGACGTAGGGGTGAGGTCACAGGGGCATGGGGTCGATGGAGTGAGGATGGGGATGGGAATAGGGGGATGGTTGGAGGAGCGTGGATGGGGACAGGGGCACGGGGACAGGGATGGGGACACGGTGTTGGGAACGGGGCTCGGGAATAGGGCTGGGGATGTGGGGATGACGGGGAAGGGGAGTCGTGGGGTTGAGGAAATGGGAGAATGGAGGACAGGGTTGTGGGGTTGGGGAT
>NW_011152494.1:0-676 GCF_000146605.3 Meleagris gallopavo | reverse complement strand
CATCTCCTTGATGGAAGCTTAGTTTTGACTTTTATTTTTTTAATTTTAATTTTTGTTTTTGTAATAGTTGCTTAAGCCACCTTCACCAACCAGCCATCTATGCATCCTGCCATCAGACAGTGACTACTGAATGAAATCTCTGATCTTAACTTGCTTGGTTTGTAGTCTAAATAAATAAAACGCCAAAAAGACATCAGAGTGTGATGTAGCATCCAACAGAGCTATGATTGTAGGCTTATTCATTGTTCTCCCCGAGATTGCTTTTTTCTTTTTTTCTTATGTGTGTATAGGGACTGTTTTTTTTCTCTTCCTCTCTCTTCCTCTCTCTTCCTCTCTCTTCCTCTCTCTTCCTCTCTCTTCCTCTCTCTTCCTCTCTCTTCCTCTCTCTTCCTCTCTTGCAGGAACTTCTTTTGGAACCTTTCCTGTTTTATTTTTGTTCAAATACAGATAGAAGTTGTAGAAGTAGGATGAGAGGTCATTCAGTAGGAAGAGTGGAGCTGGAAGAACAAAGGGAGATGGACTGAGAAAGAAGGGGAAAAGAATAGCTAGTGTGTTAAAGGGAGCGGGAAGATGGGAAATCTCTTTGTGGGACTGATTGCGTTGGGAAACATGGGCAAGAATAAATTGGACTGGGGAAGGCATCTCCTGAAATGTGGTGGTTTTTTTTTTTCTTTAC
>NW_011152493.1:0-509 GCF_000146605.3 Meleagris gallopavo | reverse complement strand
GCGCAGTTCGAGACGCCATACGTGGTGCGGCTGCACAACTTCCACCAGCTGGCGGCGCCGCAGCCCTGCTTCACCTTCCGGCACCCCAAGCCAGGTAGGGGGGCGGGACTTCCGGTTTGCGGGGGGCGGGGCTTCCTTGTGGTGCTTCCGGTGGGAGGGGCTTCCAGGTGGACTTCCTGTGGGCAGGGCAAAAGGAGTCGAGCTCTTAAAGGGGCGAAGGCGAAAACCCAACGATGATGTCACGAAGTGGGCGTGGCCTCACTGTGGCTCCTCCCCACGATGATGTCACCACGGGGGGGCGTGGCCTGACCGTAGCCCCTCCCCCAATCTCCTTTCCCCCACTGAGGTCATTGCAATGTGGGCGTGACCTCAAGGTAACTCTGCCCCCGCATGACGTCAGCACGGGGGCGTGGCCTGACTGTAGCCCCTCCCCCAAGCTGTCCATTCACCAATGATGACACAATGTGGGCGTGGCCTGACTCTAGCCCCTCCCCTTCACCCTCCCACGC
>NW_011152492.1:0-411 GCF_000146605.3 Meleagris gallopavo | reverse complement strand
ATAAAAGCACAAACAAATAGGGATAGCGAAAGAGAAACGCAGCTCTCGGTGGCTTCCAATGAGATGTAAATACATTCATTACAGTGTTATCCCACTGATGAAAACAGATAAACTTTTTTTCGTAGGTCAGAGAGTATTTTTCAATTAATTTTCATATTTATGAATTATAATCACCCACGGATTGCTGAGAAACGTGCAGTTGTGGAGGAGGTGTGCGAGATGCGCGCATTTCCATGTATGTGCCCGAAAGAAGTGTTACGACCTCTCATTAAACTTTGCTGACACTACGGTGCTGTGTGCCGAGGTGTGAAGTGCCCTCTCCTCTCTGCTCTTGCGGCTCTCCCTTCCGCCCCGTTGCAGCCCTCGGCCTGAAAATACCGCGCGTCCGCGGCACTGGGCGGTGCTCTGCTG
>NW_011152491.1:0-423 GCF_000146605.3 Meleagris gallopavo | reverse complement strand
CCCCCAAACCCCCATAGCGACCCTCCCTCAATTCTCACCGCCGTCGGGGCCGGGCTGGGCCCTGAGAAACGCCCGGACGGGCGCAGGGCCGTTATACCGAACGGAACACGGCAGGAGCTGCGCCCGAACCGCGCGGTTCTCCTCCGGGATCCCTTGAAGGCGGATGCGCGTCGCCATCTTGTTTGGCGCCACGCCGGAAGTGACGTCGCTACGCGCCGGAAAAAAGCGACGCACAGCGCGCCGGAAGTATCGCGCCGATCTAACCGGAAGTAAGGGCGTCCGTGACTTCCGCCCCGCGGGGAGCGATGGGAGTTGTAGTTCTGCGAGCACAGAACCAGGCCGGGCTCCCTATGAACGCTATGGGACCGCGGCCCCAGCCCATAGGGCCCCTCCGGCCCCATAGATTCCCCCATAGAACCCCCA
>NW_011152490.1:0-482 GCF_000146605.3 Meleagris gallopavo | reverse complement strand
GGTTTGAAGAGGTAGAGTGTGTACTTTGTTCTGGAGAGCTACGGGAAAAAAAAAAAAAAAGAGAGAGAGAAAAAGAGAGGAGAGGGAGGGGACGTCCTCCAGTCTCCCCGCTGTGCTGCTCTTTGGGGGCTGTCATCGCGCCAGGGATGCTGGCACTTGCGGTGTGCTGGGGGCGGACTGAGATGCAGTGAGGTCCCCATCCGTGCTGCACCATGCAGGGGGGTCCCTGCGATGTGGCCGTGCCCTTATCTGCAAGGATCTGACCTTGGCGTGCTCCCCTGCTGCTGTCATGGCACGGCACGGCACAGCACGTACCCGCCTGCGAGCGGTGCCAGCTGGGTCGGGGCTGATGCAAGCGGCGTTCCTAGGCGAGCCTGGCCTCTTGTGAACCGGCTGGGCCAGCGGCAGGGAGGAGCGGGCGTGGGGTCCCTGCAGCGGTGCTGCGGACGCAGGCGGGGCGACGCAGCGGC
This sequence comes from Meleagris gallopavo, assembly GCF_000146605.3. Taxonomy (NCBI): domain Eukaryota; kingdom Metazoa; phylum Chordata; class Aves; order Galliformes; family Phasianidae; genus Meleagris; species Meleagris gallopavo. The sequence continues at coordinate 12 of NW_011152490.1, read as the reverse complement.
TCCCCGGGCGCT
>NW_011152489.1:0-643 GCF_000146605.3 Meleagris gallopavo | reverse complement strand
TGGTTTGTTGTTGTTGTTGTTGTTGTTGTTTTATGTCAGTAAATCAATGGCTGAAAACTTGCTGAACACAGACGCACCTGTAAAGAATTCTGAACGCTCCCTTTGTGAATTAGGCCCCAAACCTCCCACAGCTTGCTATATTTTATTCATATCTATCTGGTCTGTCTTTAATATGAAGACAGTAAAATATCCCTTAACATGATAGACATAGAGGCTGGGGGCGGCACGAGCTGATAAAACACTCGTGATCTGTGCAAACAGCAAAGGTGTCGAGAAATATTTCCTTCCATCGCTAGCTGCGTGCTGCAGGGCGTTGCGGGGCGTTGCGGGGCACTGCGGGCCGAGCCGCTCCGTGTGGCAGCGCGGGGCTCTGCGGACTGCTGCCCTGCAGGCGCCTTTGCGGAAAGTTTTCTCTCGACAGAATTCGGAAAAGCCCGGAGCGTTTCGCCGAGCTAGTTTCTCTTTTCTCTCCTCACGTCCCCCGGGACAGAAAGCTCAAAATAAGCGTTCCCGCGGGTACAATTGCAGAACGAGCAAACAGAAGCCACAGCTAAAATAGGGGACGTTTCACAGCAGTTTCCTAAGAAAAAATGAGAGTTCCGTCCTTTCCCTCCTCCTTTTCTTCCCCTCGCGCTCCGCCGGG
>NW_011152488.1:0-386 GCF_000146605.3 Meleagris gallopavo | reverse complement strand
CCGCGCTCCGTTTCCGTGCATCGTTGGACGTTCCGCGACCTCCGGCGCCGCTCCGGAACCGAACCGGGAAACCCAACGGGGATGGGACCGAACCGAACCGGGAAGCTCAACCAGACCAAACCGAGACCCGAACCGGGAAACCCAATAGGATGGGAGGGAATCCGAACCGAACCGGGACGGGAGGATACACAACTGGGATGGGACCGACCCAAACCGGGACCCAACGAGACCCAAAGTGGGGCTGAAGTGAGGCGAGAAGGGAACCGAACCGGAAACCGAACCGGGTCACAGCGGTACCGAATCGGCCTTAAATCAGCCGCAGCTGTCAGGGGGAGGGGAGGGGAGTAGGGCCCTATGGGGCAATGGGATCCATGGGGTGGGGAGGG
>NW_011152487.1:0-610 GCF_000146605.3 Meleagris gallopavo | reverse complement strand
TTTTTGAATTTTCCTATATCTTAGCTTTAATTAAGAGCTCAATGTTGGGAACACTATTGTATCCGAGGACCTCATTTGGACTGACCAGAGAAAGATAATTACATGTGGTAGATGACTGACGCACTACACATTCCAGAATGATAATTATGTTTGAATTATTTAATTTTATAGAGGCACCATTGCACTGATGTATTTTGCATGTCTTCTCTGGCTCCCATTTACTTTTTGCTAATGGCTAGCCATATTTTCCCATTAATGTATTCCATTTTTACTGCATTATCTCTGATTAAAAATTTTTATTATTTCTTCATCAAAGCAATTCCTTTCCAATAATTCCCATTAATTTTTTTCTTTTATTTTTTAAACTGATTGATCATTTTATTGCTTTTAGGATTCCAGTGACTTAATCTAACAATACAATTTTTATTTTTGACTTACTCTATTGATAAAGATGTTTAATAGTATCAGACATAGAAAAGGCCTTCGTGGAACACATGAATGAAAATAACAATCTTATGGACCATAAGTTCTCAGGAATGAATTTAATTATCATTAGCACAGCTTGAAGAAAGGAAAAGAGGAGAGGAGAGGAGAGGAGAGGAGAGGAGAG
>NW_011152486.1:0-509 GCF_000146605.3 Meleagris gallopavo | reverse complement strand
TATTTTTAATGTCGTTAGGGAGAGATTACACAGAAGTAAATGGTGAAGCTGATCATTGCTAAACCGGTTAGGATTCATGTCATGCGGAACATTAGAAATTACGCCTCTTTGAGGCGCCGTATTTAGCAGACATGAAAGAAAAGAAATTACCTCCTCCTCGAGCTCGCAAATTGGAATGCCATTAACCTCCCGGGCACGGGGATGGCGGCCGTGCTGCTGCTCTGGGTCAAGGGCACACGGGGACCCTGGGGACAACACAGAGCCGTGACCTTCCCCGAATGCTGAAATCACAGCGCAAGGGAAGGAAAGAAGAGGGAAAGGGGAGAAGTGCTGCGTGCTGCCCCGACCGGAGGTGGGGGCATGGGGATGGTGGTGGCATGGAGCTGGGGGACAGGTGGGTGTACCCCCTCCCACCGCCGCCTCTCGTGTGAGCCAGGTCCCAATTCCCCCCTCCTTCCAGCTCAGATTAAACTTTATTGTGAATAATGCTCCCTTCTCTCCTTTCATTA
>NW_011152485.1:0-599 GCF_000146605.3 Meleagris gallopavo | reverse complement strand
TCCCAGAATGGCCAGGGTTGGAAGGGACCTCAGGGATCATGAATCTCCAAACCCCTGCCACAGGCAGGGCACCAACCTCCCCCATTTAATATTAGACCAGGCTGCCCAGAGCCCCATCCAGTCTGTCCCTGAACACCTCCACGGATGGGGCATCCACAGCCTCTCTAGGCAGCCTGTTCCAGCACCTCACCTCTCTCATAGTAAAGAACTTCCCCATGACATCCAACCTAAACCTTCCCTCCTTCAACTCAAAACCCATCTAGCTGGTGTACATATTTTAAAGTATCTTTCAAATAAAATAGACATGCTAAATGCATTTTTTTCCCTTTAATGCAGTAGTGATTCTGTAACAGACCACAGATTTCATTCTATGAAATATCTTGTTTTTTTAGAAATTATCTATGAGGCTGTTCACCTGAGGCTTCAACCAAAACCCATTAAACATGGCAATATTTCCTGTTTACTTCACTGGGAGAAGGCTTCTATGGCTAAAACCATAGTATTAGATGATATAAAAGCTTTATTATTAAAATGTGTATTAGTAAAGTAAAACAATCTTTATACCCCTTTAAGCACTGAAAATACACTTAGATCGGAAG